>NW_026913716.1:0-6986 GCF_034315485.1 Pezoporus occidentalis
CGAACGTTTGCTCTCTGTTCCCACAGCCGAAGACGAATGAAAAAAGCTGGTGCTGGGCCTCTTCAGCACCCAGCTTTGCAACGGTGCCTCCATCATTGCAGTTTCTCCTCGGTTTAATGCCTAAAAGACAATTTGAATAAAAACTGGAGGTCACTCTCAGCTGCCCAGCAGCACAGTGAGTAGAGCACGAACGTTTGGCCTCTGCTCCCACATTAGAAGAGAAAAAAGGGAAAGCTGGTGCTGGGATTCTTCAGCACACAGTCAGCTTTACAACGGTGCCTCCATCATTGCTGTCTCTGCTCACTTTCATACCTGAAAGAGAGTTTGAATGAATCCTCTCGGAAGCCTGCCCTCTGCTGCCCAGCAGCACTCTGAGGAGATCATGAACGTCTGGCCTCTGGCTCCCACAGCAGAAGAGCCAGGAGAGAAAGCTGCTTCTGGCAATCTTCAGCACATAGTCAGCTTTGCAACTTTGTCACCAGCAGTGCTGTGGCTCCTCGGCTTCATAGCTAAAAGTTCATTTGAGTCGTACCTCTCCGGATGGTGTCTGAGCTGCCCAGCAGCACAGTGAGTAGAGCACAAACGTTTGGCCTCTGCTCACACAGCCGAAGAGCCAGGAGTGAAAGCTTGTGCTACTAATCTTCAGCACACAGTCAGCTTTGCAAAGGTGCCTCCATTACTGGTGTCACTGCCCACTGTCAACAGGAAAAACATCAGAATGCATTCGCTCCAGAGCCTGTTCTCGGCTGCGCAGCAGCACTCTGAGTAGAGCATGAACTTTTGGCCTCTGCTCCCACAGCAGAAGAGCCGGGAGGGAAAGCTGGGGCTGGCATTCTTCAGCACAAAGTCAGCTTTGCAACGGTGCCTCCATCATTGCTTTCACTGCTCACTTTCATACCTGAAAGAGAGTTTGAATGAAACCACTCCGAAGCCTGCACTCTGCTGCCCAGCAACGCAGTGCGTAGATGCAGAAGGTTTGGCTTCTGTTCTCACAGCCGAAGAGGCAGGAGGGAACGGTGGTGCTAGTGATCTTCAGAACAGAGTCAGCTTTGCAACACTATCTCCATCCTTACTCTCAGGGCTCACTTTCATACGTGAGTTTGCATTTGAATGCTACCTCTCAGGAGCTTGCTGTCTGCTGCCCAGCAGCACACTGAGTAGAGCACGAACTTTTGGCCTCTGTTCTCACAGCCGAAGAGCCAGGAGGGAAAGCTGGGGCTGGGAATATACAGCACACAGTCAGCTTTGCAACGGAGTCACCATCTGTGCTCTCTGAGCTTTCAAACCTAAAAGTGCATTTGAATGCAAGCTCTCCAGAGCCTGCTCTCGGCTGCCCAGCAGCACAGTGAGTAGAGCATGAACTTTTGGCCTCTGCTCCCACAGCAGAAGAGCCGGGAGGGAAAGCTGGGGCTGGCATTCTTCAGCACACAGTCAGCTTTGCAACGGTGCCTCCATCATTGCTTTCACTGCTCACTTTCATACCTGAAAGAGAGTTTGAATGAAACCTCTTCGAAGCCTGCACTCTGCTGCCCAGCAACGCAGTGCGTAGATGCAGAAGGTTTGGCTTCTTTTCTCACAGCCGAAGAGGCAGGAGGGAAAGGTGGTGCTAGTGATCTTCAGAACAGAGTCAGCTTTGCAACACTATGTCCATCCTTACTCTCAGGGCTCACTTTCATACGTGAGTTTGCATTTGAATGCTACCTCTCAGGAGCTTGCTGTCTGCTGCCCAGCAGCACACTGAGTAGAGCACGAACTTTTGGCCTCTGTTCTCACAGCCGAAGAGCCAGGAGGGAAAGCTGGGCCTGGGAATCTTCAGCACACAGTCAGCTTTGCAACGGAGTCACCATCTGTGCTCTCTGAGCTTTCAAACCTAAAAGTGCATTTGAATGCAAGCTCTCCAGAGCCTGCTCTCGGCTGCCCAGCAGCATAGTGAGTAGAGCACCAACGTTTGGGTTCTGCTCCCACAGTAGAAGAGCCAGGAGGGAAAGATCGTGCTGGGCCTCTTCAGCACACAGTCAGCTTTACAAGGGTGTCACCATCATGCCTGTTCACTGCTCACTTTCATACGTAAAAGTCTATTTGTATTGTACCTCTCCGGGGCTTGCTCTAGGGGACCCAGGAGCACAGCGAGGAGGGCACGAACGTTTGCCCTCTGTTCCCACAGCCGAAGACGAATGAAAAAAGCTGGTGCTGGGCCTCTTCAGCACCCAGCTTTGCAACGGTGCCTCCATCATTGCAGTTTCTCCTCGGTTTAATGCCTAAAAGACAATTTGAATAAAAACTAGAGGTCACTCTCAGCTGCCCAGCAGCACAGTGAGTAGAGCACGAACGTTTGGCCTCTGCTCCCACATTAGAAGAGAAAAAAGGGAAAGCTGGTACTGGGATTCTTCAGCACACAGTCAGCTTTACAACGGTGCCTCCATCATTGCTTTCACTGCTCACTTTCATACCTGAAAGAGAGTTTGAATGAATCCTCTCGGAAGCCTGCCCTCTGCTGCCCAGCAGCACTCTGAGGAGATCATGAACGTCTGGCCTCTGGCTCCCACAGCAGAAGAGCCAGGAGAGAAAGCTGCTTCTGGCAATCTTCAGCACATAGTCAGCTTTGCAACTTTGTCACCAGCAGTGCTGTGGCTCCTCGGTTTCATAGCTAAAAGTTCATTTGAGTCGTACCTCTCCGGATGGTGTCTGAGCTGCCCAGCAGCACAGTGAGTAGAGCACAAACGTTTGGCCTCTGCTCACACAGCCGAAGAGCCAGGAGTGAAAGCTTGTGCTACTAATCTTCAGCACACAGTCAGCTTTGCAAAGGTGCCTCCATTACTGGTGTCACTGCCCACTGTCAACAGGAAAAACATCAGAATGCATTCGCTCCAGAGCCTGTTCTCGGCTGCGCAGCAGCACTCTGAGTAGAGCATGAACTTTTGGCCTCTGCTCCCACAGCAGAAGAGCCGGGAGGGAAAGCTGGGGGTGGCATTCTTCAGCACAAAGTCAGCTTTGCAATGGTGCCTCCATCATTCTTTCACTGCTCACTTTCATACCTGAAAGAGAGTTTGAATGAAACCACTCCGAAGCCTGCACTCTGCTGCCCAGCAACGCAGTGCGTAGATGCAGAAGGTTTGGCTTCTGTTCTCACAGCCGAAGAGGCAGGAGGGAACGGTGGTGCTAGTGATCTTCAGAACAGAGTCAGCTTTGCAACACTATCTCCATCCTTACTCTCAGGGCTCACTTTCATACGTGAGTTTGCATTTGAATGCTACCTCTCAGGAGCTTGCTGTCTGCTGCCCAGCAGCACACTGAGTAGAGCACGAACTTTTGGCCTCTGTTCTCACAGCCGAAGAGCCAGGAGGGAAAGCTGGGGCTGGGAATCTTCAGCACACAGTCAGCTTTGCAACGGAGTCACCATCTGTGCTCTCTGAGCTTTCAAACCTAAAAGTGCATTTGAATGCAAGCTCTCCAGAGCCTGCTCTCGGCTGCCCAGCAGCATAGTGAGTAGAGCACCAACGTTTGGGTTCTGCTCCCACAGTAGAAGAGCCGGGAGGGAAAGATCGTGCTGGGCCTCTTCAGCACACAGTCAGCTTTACAAGGGTGTCACCATCATGCCTGTTCACTGCTCACTTTCATACGTAAAAGTCTATTTGTATTGTACCTCTCCGGGGCTTGCTCTAGGGGACCCAGGAGCACAGCGAGGAGGGCACGAACGTTTGCCCTCTGTTCCCACAGCCGAAGACGAATGAAAAAAGCTGGTGCTGGGCCTCTTCAGCACCCAGCTTTGCAACGGTGCCTCCATCATTGCAGTTTCTCCTCGGTTTAATGCCTAAAAGACAATTTGAATAAAAACTAGAGGTCACTCTCAGCTGCCCAGCAGCACAGTGAGTAGAGCACGAACGTTTGGCCTCTGCTCCCACATTAGAAGAGAAAAAAGGGAAAGCTGGTGCTGGGATTCTTCAGCACACAGTCAGCTTTACAACGGTGCCTCCATCATTGCTTTCACTGCTCACTTTCATACCTGAAAGAGAGTTTGAATGAATCCTCTCGGAAGCCTGCCCTCTGCTGCCCAGCAGCACTCTGAGGAGATCATGAACGTCTGGCCTCTGGCTCCCACAGCAGAAGAGCCAGGAGAGAAAGCTGCTTCTGGCAATCTTCAGCACATAGTCAGCTTTGCAACTTTGTCACCAGCAGTGCTGTGGCTCCTCGGTTTCATAGCTAAAAGTTCATTTGAGTCGTACCTCTCCGGATGGTGTCTGAGCTGCCCAGCAGCACAGTGAGTAGAGCACAAACGTTTGGCCTCTGCTCACACAGCCGAAGAGCCAGGAGTGAAAGCTTGTGCTACTAATCTTCAGCACACAGTCAGCTTTGCAAAGGTGCCTCCATTACTGGTGTCACTGCCCACTGTCAACAGGAAAAACATCAGAATGCATTCGCTCCAGAGCCTGTTCTCGGCTGCGCAGCAGCACTCTGAGTAGAGCATGAACTTTTGGCCTCTGCTCCCACAGCAGAAGAGCCGGGAGGGAAAGCTGGGGCTGGCATTCTTCAGCACACAGTCAGCTTTGCAACGGTGCCTCCATCATTGCTTTCACTGCTCACTTTCATACCTGAAAGAGAGTTTGAATGAAACCACTCCGAAGCCTGCACTCTGCTGCCCAGCAACGCAGTGCGTAGATGCAGGAGGTTTGGCTTCTGTTCTCACAGCCGAAGAGGCAGGAGGGAACGGTGGTGCTAGTGATCTTCAGAACAGAGTCAGCTTTGCAACACTATCTCCATCCTTACTCTCAGGGCTCACTTTCATACGTGAGTTTGCATTTGAATGCTACCTCTCAGGAGCTTGCTGTCTGCTGCCCAGCAGCACACTGAGTAGAGCACGAACTTTTGGCCTCTGTTCTCACAGCCGAAGAGCCAGGAGGGAAAGCTGGGGCTGGGAATATACAGCACACAGTCAGCTTTGCAACGGAGTCACCATCTGTGCTCTCTGAGCTTTCAAACCTAAAAGTGCATTTGAATGCAAGCTCTCCAGAGCCTGCTCTCGGCTGCCCAGCAGCACAGTGAGTAGAGCATGAACTTTTGGCCTCTGCTCCCACAGCAGAAGAGCCGGGAGGGAAAGCTGGGGCTGGCATTCTTCAGCACACAGTCAGCTTTGCAACGGTGCCTCCATCATTGCTTTCACTGCTCACTTTCATACCTGAAAGAGAGTTTGAATGAAACCTCTTCGAAGCCTGCACTCTGCTGCCCAGCAACGCAGTGCGTAGATGCAGAAGGTTTGGCTTCTGTTCTCACAGCCGAAGAGGCAGGAGGGAAAGGTGGTGCTAGTGATCTTCAGAACAGAGTCAGCTTTGCAACACTATCTCCATCCTTACTCTCAGGGCTCACTTTCATACGTGAGTTTGCATTTGAATGCTACCTCTCAGGAGCTTGCTGTCTGCTGCCCAGCAGCACACTGAGTAAGCACGAACTTTTGGCCTCTGTTCTCACAGCCGAAGAGCCAGGAGGGAAAGCTGGGCCTGGGAATCTTCAGCACACAGTCAGCTTTGCAACGGAGTCACCATCTGTGCTCTCTGAGCTTTCAAACCTAAAAGTGCATTTGAATGCAAGCTCTCCAGAGCCTGCTCTCGGCTGCCCAGCAGCATAGTGAGTAGAGCACCAACGTTTGGGTTCTGCTCCCACAGTAGAAGAGCCAGGAGGGAAAGATCGTGCTGGGCCTCTTCAGCACACAGTCAGCTTTACAAGGGTGTCACCATCATGCCTGTTCACTGCTCACTTTCATACGTAAAAGTCTATTTGTATTGTACCTCTCCGGGGCTTGCTCTAGGGGACCCAGGAGCACAGCGAGGAGGGCACGAACGTTTGCTCTCTGTTCCCACAGCCGAAGACGAATTAAAAAAGCTGGTGCTGGGCCTCTTCAGCACCCAGCTTTGCAACGGTGCCTCCATCATTGCAGCTTCTCCTCGGTTTAATGCCTAAAAGACAATTTGAATAAAAACTGGAGGTCACTCTCAGCTGCCCAGCAGCACAGTGAGTAGAGCACGAACGTTTGGCCTCTGCTCCCACATTAGAAGAGAAAAAAGGGAAAGCTGGTGCTGGGATTCTTCAGCACACAGTCAGCTTTACAACGGTGCCTCCATCATTGCTGTCTCTGCTCACTTTCATACCTGAAAGAGAGTTTGAATGAATCCTCTCGGAAGCCTGCCCTCTGCTGCCCAGCAGCACTCTGAGGAGATCATGAACGTCTGGCCTCTGGCTCCCACAGCAGAAGAGCCAGGAGAGAAAGCTGCTTCTGGCAATCTTCAGCACATAGTCAGCTTTGCAACTTTGTCACCAGCAGTGCTGTGGCTCCTCGGTTTCATAGCTAAAAGTTCATTTGAGTCGTACCTCTCCGGATGGTGTCTGAGCTGCCCTCCATTACTGGTGTCACTGCCCACTGTCAACAGGAAAAACATCAGAATGCATTCGCTCCAGAGCCAGCTCTCGGCTGCGCAGCAGCACTCTGAGTAGAGCATGAACTTTTGGCCTCTGCTCCCACAGCAGAAGAGCCGGGAGGGAAAGCTGGGCCTGGGAATCTTCAGCACACAGTCAGCTTTGCAACGGAGTCACCATCTGTGCTCTCTGAGCTTTCAAACCTAAAAGTGCATTTGAATGCAAGCTCTCCAGAGCCTGCTCTCGGCTGCCCAGCAGCATAGTGAGTAGAGCACCAACGTTTGGGTTCTGCTCCCACAGTAGAAGAGCCAGGAGGGAAAGATCGTGCTGGGCCTCTTCAGCACACAGTCAGCTTTACAAGGGTGTCACCATCATGCCTGTTCACTGCTCACTTTCATACGTAAAAGTCTATTTGTATTGTACCTCTCCGGGGCTTGCTCTAGGGGACCCAGGAGCACAGCGAGGAGGGCACGAACGTTTGCCCTCTGTTCCCACAGCCGAAGACGAATGAAAAAAGCTGGTGCTGGGCCTCTTCAGCACCCAGCTTTGCAACGGTGCCTCCATCATTGCAGCTTCTCCTC
>NW_026913717.1:0-5033 GCF_034315485.1 Pezoporus occidentalis
TAAAAAAGTGAGCAAAATAAAACATGTTCAAGAGCATTCTAATGACCCACAGAGGTACTCAACCCTAACCCTAACCCTAACCCTAACCCTAACGCTAACCCTAACCCATTTCTCCCCTGTAACTGTAACAAAGTGAGTGTAATACTATATGTATATATATATACAGGAAAACAGAGGAAACGTAACAAAGTGAGCAAAATAAAACATGTTCAAGAGCATTCTAATGACCCACAGAGGTTCTCAACCCTAACCCTAAACCTAACCCTAACCCTAACCCTAACCCTAACCCTAAACCTAACCCTAACCCTAACCCATTTCTTCCCTGTAACTGTAACAAAGTGAGTGTAATACTATATGTAAATATATATACAGGAAAACAGAGGAAACGTAACAAAGTGAGCAAAATAAAGCATGTTCAAGAGGATTCTAATGACCCACAGAGGTTCTCAACCCTAACCCTAACCCTAACCCTAACCCTAACCCTAACCGTAAACCTAACCCTACCCCATTTCTCCCCTCTAACTGTAACAAAGCGAGTGCAATACTATATATATAGATATATAGGAAAACACAGTAAACGTAACAAAGTGAGCAAAATAAAGTATGTTCAAGAGCATTCTAATGACCCACAGAGGTTCTCAACCCCAACCCTAACCCTAACCCTAACCCTAACCCTAACCCATTTCTCCCCTGTAACTGTAACAAAGTGAGCGTAATACTATATGTATATATATATACAGGAAAACAGAGGAAACGTAACAAAGTGAGCAAAATAAAACATGTTCAAGAGCATTCTAATGACCCACAGAGGTTCTCAACCCTAACCCTAACCCTAACCCTAACCCTAAACCTAACCCTAACCCTAACCCATTTCTCCCCTGTAACTGTAACAAAGTGAGTGTAATACTATATGTATATATATATACAGGAAAACAGAGGAAACGTAACAAAGTGATCAAAATAAAGCATGTTCAAGAGGATTCTAATGACCCACAGAGGTTCTCAACCCCCTAACCCTAACCCTAACGTGTAATGCTATATGTATATATATATACAGATATATCTAGACATATAGGAAAACACAGTAAACGTAACAAAGTGAGCAAAATAAAGTATGTTCAAGAGCATTCTAATGACCCACAGAGGTTCTCAACCCCAACCCTAACCCTAACCCTAACCCTAAACCATTTCTCCCCTGTAACTGTAACAAAGTGAGTGCAACACTATATATATAGATATATAGGAAAACACAGTAAATGTAACAAAGTGAGCAAAATAAAGCATGTTCAAGAGCATTCTAATGACCCACAGAGGTACTCAACCCTAACCCTAACCCTAACCCTAACCCTAACACTAACCCTAACCCATTTCTCCCCTGTAACTGTAACAAAGTGAGTGTAATACTATATGTATATATATATACAGGAAAACAGAAGAAACGTAAAAAAGTGAGCAAAATAAAACATGTTCAAGAGCATTCTAATGACCCACAGAGGTACTCAACCCTAACCCTAACCCTAACCCTAACCCTAACCCTAACCCATTTCTCCCCTGTAACTGTAACAAAGTGAGTGTAATACTATATGTATATATATATATACAGGAAAACAGAGGAAACGTAACAAAGTGAGCAAAATAAAACATGTTCAAGAGGATTCTAATGACCCACAGAGGTTCTCAACCCTAACCCTAACCCTAACCCTAACCCTAACCCTAAACCTAACCCTAACCCTAACCCATTTCTCCCCTGTAACTGTAACAAAGTGAGTGTAATACTATATGTATATATATATACAGGAAAACAGAGGAAACGTAACAAAGTGATCAAAATAAAGCATGTTCAAGAGGATTCTAATGACCCACAGAGGTTCTCAACCCTAACCCTAACCCTAACCCTAACCGTAAACCTAACCCTACCCCATTTCTCCCCTCTAACTGTAACAAAGCGAGTGTAATACTATATATCTAGATATATAGGAAAACACAGTAAACGTAACAAAGTGAGCAAAATAAAGTATGTTCAAGAGCATTCTAATGACCCACAGAGGTTCTCAACCCCAACCCTAACCCTAACCCTAACCCTAACCCTAACCCATTTCTCCCCTGTAACTGTAACAAAGTGAGTGCAACACTATATATATAGATATATAGGAAAACACAGTAAATGTAACAAAGTGAGCAAAATAAAGCATGTTCAAGAGCATTCTAATGACCCACAGAGGTACTCAACCCTAACCCTAACCCTAACCCTAACCCTAACGCTAACCCTAACCCATTTCTCCCCTGTAACTGTAACAAAGTGACTGTAATACTATATATATATATATACAGGAAAACAGAGGAAACGTAACAAAGTGAGCAAAATAAAACATGTTCAAGAGCATTCTAATGACCCACAGAGGTTCAACCCTAACCCTAACCCTAACCCTAACCCTAACCCTAACCCTAACCTATATATATATATAACCCTAACCCCCTAACCCTAAACCCTAACCCTAACCCTAACCGTAACCCTAACCCTAACCCTAACCCCTAACCCTAACCAAGTGAGTGCAACACTATATATATAGATATATAGGAAAACACAGGAAACGTAACAAAGTGAGCAAAATAAAGCATGTTCAAGAGCATTCTAATGACCCACAGAGGTTCTCTAACCCTAACCCTAACCCTAACCCTAACCCTAACCCTAACCCTAACCCTAACCCATTTCTCCCTGTAACTGTAACAAAGTGAGTGTAATACTATATGTATATATATATACAGGAAAACAGAGGAAACGTAACAAAGTGATCAAAATAAAGCATGTTCAAGAGCATTCTAATGACCCACAGAGGTTCTCAACCCTAACCCTAACCCTAACCCTAACCCTAACCCTAACCCTAACCGTAAACCTAACCCTACCCCATTTCTCCCCTCTAACTGTAACAAAGCGAGTGTAATACTATATATATAGATATATAGGAAAACACAGTAAACGTAACAAAGTGAGCAAAATAAAGTATGTTCAAGAGCATTCTAATGACCCACAGAGGTTCTCAACCCTAACCCAACCCTAACCCTAACCCTAACCCTAACCCTAACCCATTTCTCCCCTGTAACTGTAACAAAGTGAGTGCAACACTATATATATAGATATATAGGAAAACACAGTAAATGTAACAAAGTGAGCAAAATAAAGCATGTTCAAGAGCATTCTAATGACCCACAGAGGTACTCAACCCTAACCCTACCCCTAACCCTAACCCTAACACTAACCCTAACCCATTTCTCCCCTGTAACTGTAACAAAGTGAGTGTAATACTATATGTATATATATATACAGGAAAACAGAGGAAACGTAACAAAGTGAGCAAAATAAAACATGTTCAAGAGCATTCTAATGACCCACAGAGGTTCTCAACCCTAACCATAACCCTAACCCTAACCCTAACCCTAACCCTAACCCTAACCCTAAACCTAACCCTAACCCTAACCCATTTCTCCCCTGTAACTGTAACAAAGTGAGTGTAATACTATATGTAAATATATATACAGGAAAACAGAGGAAACGTAACAAAGTGATCAAAATAAAGCATGTTCAAGAGGATTCTAATGACCCACAGAGGTTCTCAACCCTAACCCTAACCCTAACCCTAACCCTAACCCTAACCGTAAACCTAACCCTACCCCATTTCTCCCCTCTAACTGTAACAAAGCGAGTGTAATACTATATATCTAGATATATAGGAAAACACAGTAAACGTAACAAAGTGAGCAAAATAAAGTATGTTCAAGAGCATTCTAATGACCCACAGAGGTTCTCAACCCCAACCCTAACCCTAACCCTAACCCTAACCCTAACCCATTTCTCCCCTGTAACTGTAACAAAGTGAGCGTAATACTATATGTATATATATATACAGGAAAACAGAGGAAACGTAACAAAGTGAGCAAAATAAAACATGTTCAAGAGCATTCTAATGACCCACAGAGGTTCTCAACCCTAACCCTAACCCTAACCCTAACCCTAAACCTAACCCTAACCCTAACCCATTTCTCCCCTGTAACTGTAACAAAGTGAGTGTAATACTATATGTATATATATATACAGGAAAACAGAGGAAACGTAACAAAGTGATCAAAATAAAGCATGTTCAAGAGGATTCTAATGACCCACAGAGGTTCTCAACCCTAACTCTAACCCTAACCCTAACCCTAACCCTAACCGTAAACCTAACCCTACCCCATTTCTCCCCTCTAACTGTAACAAAGCGAGTGTAATACTATATATCTAGATATATAGGAAAACACAGTAAACGTAACAAAGTGAGCAAAATAAAGTATGTTCAAGAGCATTCTAATGACCCACAGAGCTTCTCAACCCCAACCCTAACCCTAACCCTAACCCTAACCCATTTCTCCCCTGTAACTGTAACAAAGTGAGTGCAACACTATATATATAGATATATAGGAAAACACAGTAAATGTAACAAAGTGAGCAAAATAAAGCATGTTCAAGAGCATTCTAATGACCCACAGAGGTACTCAACCCTAACCCTAAGCCTAACCCTAACCCTAACACTAACCCTAACCCATTTCTCCCCTGTAACTGTAACAAAGTGAGTGTAATACTATATGTATATATATATACAGGAAAACAGAGGAAACGTAACAAAGTGAGCAAAATAAAACATGTTCAAGAGCATTCTAATGACCCACAGAGGTTCTCAACCCTAACCCTAACCCTAACCCTAACCCTAACCCTAACCCTAACCCTAACCCTAACCCTAACCCATTTCTCCCCTGTAACTGTAACAAAGTGAGTGTAATACTATATGTATATATATATACAGGAAAACAGAGGAAACGTAACAAAGTGATCAAAATAAAGCATGTTCAAGAGGATTCTAATGACCCACAGAGGTTCTCAACCCTAACCCTAACCCTAACCCTAACCCTAACCCTAACCGTAAACCTAACCCTACCCCATTTCTCCCCTCTAACTGTAACAAAGCGAGTGTAATACTATATATCTAGACATATAGGAAAAC
>NW_026913718.1:0-13210 GCF_034315485.1 Pezoporus occidentalis
CCCTCACAGCATCTCCGTTGCCTCCTCTGGGCTCACTCCAACAGCTCCACATCCCTCTTGTGCTGCTGCCCCAGAGCTGGATCAGGACTGCAGGGGGGGTGGCCCCAGAGCGCAGCAGAGGGGCAGGATCCTCTCCCTGAGCTGCTGCTCACGCTCTGGGGGGTGCAGCCCAGCATATGGCTGAGCTCAAGCACACACTGAAGCCAGGTCATGGGGACCTTCTATCACCCACCACTCCCCAAGTCCTCCCCCTTAGGGCTGCTTCATCCAGTCTCTCCCAGCCTGCGTTTCTGCTTGGGATTGCACCAACCAATGTGCAGGACCTCTCACTTGGCCTTGTTGAACTTGTATTTATCCTTGTATTTCTGATTTGCCTTACTCTCTCTGAGACATTCTTGGCACATTTTCTGCAGGACATTAGCTGTTCTTTCTTTGCACAGCAAAGGTATGGTTAACTGGGCTTGCAACAGATGCCTGAACTGTGAGACACGTTTCTCAGAGTATGCGGTTTTGCATCATTTAGCCTTGAAAGGATGCTGCTTTCCCTGACCTCTTGCTGGGTTTTCTGAATGACTGTGCTAATTGCAGCAGTAGCCTTGGGAGCCACATTTTCCTTTCACATCTAGGAAAGAGCCAACCTTTCTTTATTCCCTCTGAGCTGAATCACATCCAGTCCCTACATTATTCTGTGGTTTAACCACAACCAGCTGTTTTCTTGGCTCCTGTGGATGCAATCTTGTTTCTCTCTTGTCCGGAATAAACGCTGCTGCTTTCCTGTCTCATCATTTCCACCACTTCACTTTTCTGTGGACTCCTCATTCTTCCTTCTCCCCTGATGCAAACAATTTCTTATCTTCTCCATCAACACCCTTTACAACCCATCTTCAGTCGAGTCTGTCAGCAGGTGCTCTCCATAAACATCTGCAAAGGGAGCTTGGGACACAGAGACCAGTGTGGTACCAATGTGCTCCATCCTGTTGGATTCATCTGCCATGTTTCACCTTATGCTTACATTCAGGCTGCCCTGGGAAAGGAGGATTTGCAGGAGGATCTCTGTGAAGGGGATATGCATTGCTGTTGTTCCTTTGATCCTATTTAATCATATGAGAAAGAAGAATGTAATTATGGCCTGTCTCCCTCAATCTCCTTCCTGCCTCTGAGTATTTGAACTCTTTATGATAAAGGCAAGTGGGAATGTAGCTTTTTCTGACAGCAGAGTGCATCCCAGAGCAGATTGGAAGTGATTCTGGCCCCATCACTCAGCGGTTTCCATTCGACAGGAGTTTCCTGCTGAGTTATTTCCCATGTGAAGGAACATGACCATTACAAACAGCACTGCAAGTACCACAGCCTGATCAAAGCTAGAAGCATGGTGTTTCCTCTTGGTTTCCTTTGTGCATTTGACAGCCCAGTCAAACTGCTTCACTTTTCCCCTCAATAGCTGTCTAATTTCTCCTGATCTGAAAACACCCTTATGCAGTTACTAGATTTGAGGATGCAGAATCAAAATGGGGCTTGGCTCAAACGCAGCTTTCCTATTTGCCTATTTTATCTGTTGTTTATTTTCTGTTTAGCTTCGCATTAGAAGGTAAACTCTCTTCACTTACACTCTAAATCCATCAACCCCTTTAAAGCTGGGCACAGGGTTATGAAAGATTTGCTATCCCATTGAGAAGGGTATTTCAAGCTTGAAATGTTGGTTGGCTTTGGGCTAAAATGAAACCATAACAGCAAAGACAAGAAGGGATTGGAAGGGATACAGAAGGATGTGTTGACCTTCCTGTGTGCAGTAGTAGGCAGGCAGTTCAGGATGCTGATGGTGAGGGATGGTGTTTGAGCAAGCCAAGGAGAAACCTCCTGAGCCTGAGTAGTGTGACAATGCCAGAGAGTTACAGAAAAACCAGTCAATGAGAAAACAGTTGATTGATGAAATGGTCTGAAATGAGGAAGGAAGGAAAAGGCTGTAATCTATAAACACTTTAATTGCAAAGTTGGTTAATAATAACCAAAAGGTTATATGGGAGTGTTTCTTGGGAGTTAGCAGGTATGAAGGTTGCACCATGACAGTGCTTGTGCTTAGGAGAGCTCTAGGGAGGTTGATTTAACTGGGAAGAGCCTATTCCCACTGTGGAAAAATAGAGACAATGAGCTCAGGAAAGAGGAAGTTAAATAAAATGTAAAGGATCCTCCTGGACACTTTCAGTGATGAGGAAATAGGAGCTGGTGCCAGGTACCCACAGCAGCTGCCCCATCCCTGGCAGTGTTCAAGGCCCGGTTGGACGGGGCTTGGAGCAAGCTGCTCTAGTGGAAGGTGTCCTTGCCCATGGTAGGGGTTGGCACTGAATGAGCTTTAAGGTCCCTTCCACCCAAACCAGTTTGGGATTCTGTGATTCTGTGAAAGATCTGCTCCAGCAGCTATTTCCTGCAGCTCAAACAGAGGGAAGCTGTGCACTCTTTACTAATGTCTTTCCAGACCGAAGCTGTATATAAGAATAAGGATTAATGGTATCTCATTTTAAAGGACACAGTTGCTTGCCCAGTTATTCCTATCACAGGGTTCAACTTCTGCTCACAGTCAAAAGCAAAGAGTTTAAAATGCTCTTTAAAATAGGCCGGTACTTTGGGAAAAGGTCAAATTCTTGTTGGATTTTTGACAAGTATATATTCTTACAGAAAGACACCCACTAAAGAAGGTGTTGTGGTTTAAACCCAGTCAGGTAACTTGTTCACTCACTCCCAGTGAGTGGTACCGAGCTGACAGCAATCGAGGTCCGGTAACCCCCTCCAGTTTACATCCACTCCCGGAGGAACGGTTAGTTTGGGTCAAAAAAAAAGTGCGACTCCCACGGGTTGGCAAGCAACAGTCCAGCAACCAATGTACACAAATCACCACCGCTACTATCAACTACAACAATGATAAGGGAAAATAACAAGGGAAGAAAACCACAGCACTGCACCAGCTACTAAGAAGGAGAAAAATGATGCTGCTGTCATCCAGGACAGGGTTCAACTTCTGCTCACAGTCAAATGCAAAGAGTTTAAAATGCTCTTTAAAATAGGCCAGTACTTTGGCAAAGGTCAAATTCTTGTTGGATTTTTGACAAGTATATATTTTTACAGGAAAACACCCACTAAAGAAGGCAAAATATGAGCCTCAGCAAAGTCCTTGGTCAGGGTAAACATCAGTTCAGGCTCCCAACTGCTGAAAACATCAGTGAATTGACCAACATTTTCTCAGGCTGGAAGTCAAAACACAGCACTGCACCAGCTACCACAAAGGAAAAACATGACTGCTACTGCTGAACCCAGGACAGAAGGTAAAATGTAGAAGGCAGCAAGTACTCACTGTATCAGCAGTTCAGCCTCCCAGACTGCTGAGGAGAACTGCCCTTAGTGAAATGAGATTGCATTTTACTTATGACATAGATGGAATAACAAGTTTCTCATTCATCTCTCACTTCATATTGAAACTGATTAGGAAAGAGCTACTGAAACAGAAGGAAGAAAGTTATTCTTGATGTCCAGTTATTCTTGGCATCTGGTTGAAACCATCTTCACATAAAGAAGCTGGACTTCCCATTTTCATCACCACGGTCACCCAGGTGAGGTTGGCACTGCAGTTAGCCCTCCTGGACATAAACATCCCAGGAAACCAGTAATTTTGGCAAGATCCTCCCCTTCAAAGTTGAATTGTGGCAACACTCAGAAGTGACACACGGCTGCCAAAGAACTTCAGAAAACACTTGTGAGCAAACATTTAGCAGTTTTCAAGTTTCCTAGCAATCGCACTTTAGTGACTCCAGAACAGCCATATGACTAATAGGATAGGCAGCTCCTTTAGCAAGTAAAACTAAGCATAAAAATCAAGCTGAGCATCTTCCCTAGGCATCTCACTTCAAGATCTTAGCATTATTCTCAGCAAAGCTTTAGCAGGTGAGCTGGAGTATAAATAGAAGGGATATAAAGTAAGAAGAAGACCATGTAAATGCTATGGGCTGAGCGTTGTCAATATTGCCATTACTAGAATGGAGGCAGGATAAAGAAATAGCTGGGTAGTCTTTTGCTCAGAAAAAACAGTTCTCGTTTATTGATAGTGTAAAGGTTGCTAGGCTACATAGATTAAATTAGAAAGCTCATAATTTCCCATGTGTACGTCACCTTCCACAAGGGATATGCTGTGAATTTAGTGGAAGTTTTTCCAGATAATTCAAAAATGATGGACCAGAGGGGTTTGATTATAGAAGAACATAGAGAAGACAGAATATTAGCCAGCTACTCGATGAAGAAACTTTCCAGCATATTTAGAAATCAATACTGGTTTTAATTAAGCAACTGTGCCAGTGCATGGAGGAAAACAATAGAGAATAAAATAGAAAATACCAATAGAACTATTATCTTTACATAAAAAATGGTATGTAGAACTAGAAATACAAAAAAGGGGGGAAGCAGGATTGTGGCTTTGTGCAATGAAAGTTTAAACAAGACGTCAGCTTGGAAAAGGAGCGAAAGGAGAAGGGCCCAGAAAGTCACAGATTATTTCAGGGAAGGTGAAGGGGAAATAATTTGTTATGAATTCTCACAAGACAAGATTTCAGTGACACTAGTGAAATCACCATTCAGCCCATCTGAAACAAAGCCGCGCATCATTAAACAGTGCCACTCTTTGCCATTGGATATTGTAGAGGCCAAATCCAGGAAGGTGTCCAAAGGGTAATTATACTGAAAACTGAGTCCCGAGCTCTAGATGCAGATAGTTCCATCCCAATAAATCCCAGTGTGTGGCTGTGGGTGGCAGAGCTGGAGGCAGCACCCTGGGGTGCTGGGTGTTTCATGCCTCCTGTCCCTCTCACTGGGGGCAGAGATTTGTGCTGAGAGATCCCTGGTGCAAGTAAGGCAGTCCTTGGTGACACAGTGTGTTTTTACCTTCTCCAGAAAGAGCAATCTTGGCTGTCATGTCAAGAATTACATGAATATAGTCCCTGTTTGAGGCAGCAAGGTGGAGGAGCTGTGCTTACAATCCAGCTCCCATTGGGACACTTCTCTGCAGACCTCCTCCACCTTTGCTGTGCCTGGAGCAGGGGCACGGGATAAAGCAAGAGGAGAGGGTGGCACAGATCCATCCCGGGAAAGGCTGCTGTCCTGTATCAGCAAACAGCTCTGGCATCTCTAAACGTGCCTGTGCTGGTGACTGAGACAGCTGCTCGCCCCATTTGAGAGCGTTAATGAGGGAAATGCCAGGAGGCAGCTATGCCTTTGGGGCAGGTGGTGTGCGGGACAGCAGGGTGCTTCATCCCCTACGCTGCACCCATGGGGAAGAGAATGGGGAAACCCCAACAATTTATCATCGGCACATGGGAGAGCTCACCTGTAGCACAAGGAATTGCTCATCTCAGGAGAGACAGGCATTTCACACCGGCACCACGTCACTGGCCTCGTCCGTGTCACCCCTGGCAGAAGCAGAATCACCTCCAGGCACCTCCCTGCCCAGGAGAAGCTGAACTTTGCCGTCTTCATCCAGAATGGAGGCAGAGGGGACCCGGGACAGCCCCGCTTCCCCTATGTGGAGCCGCTGGGGTGATGGGCAAGGGTGGGGATTGGGAGCACTACCAGGGCGCTCCATCCACACTCCTTCCCCATCCCGGCAGCAGCAGATCCCGGTTTCCCAGGGTACTACCAGAGAGGAGCCCCTGCCCCAACCTCCCTCCCAGCGCAGCTTCAAGCCCTTTTCCAGGCTCAGCCCGTGCCGCTGGACGCGGCCCTCGGTCGCGCTGCAGCAGCTCTCCCCGTGCCTTGCGGCTGAGCACGGCTGCCTCTGCTTGGAAACCGACGGCCGGGGCGGAGAGAACCGCGAGTTCCTCCGCCGAGTGATCCTGGCATCCTCTGCCCGCTCCTCAGCTTTGGCTCCGGTCAGGAGGCACTGAACGAAGCAGATAATTGCCTGGCAGTGATTGATGGGGAGTCAGGGGTGAGCGGAGAGCTGGGAGGGGGATGAGCTCAGGGATTGTGTTTCAGAGGGAGGTGGTTTTTTAGGGTTTGACCATGTGGGCAGTCGGGAGCTTTTCTGAATCACATTGGCTGAGCTCGAGCAGGAATCGCTGTGATTTTACCCCTTTGAAAAGGTTCTGTTTCAGTCTGCATAGGGATTAAAGACGGGAAAGGACAGGGAGTTTATTTCCTTGCTTTTGGTCCACCAGGACAAATATTCAAGGGTAAATCACAGTTCAGAATTTTTTGATGGTATGAGCGGAGAGAGAAGAAGGAGCAAGCAGCTGCCAGCAATAAATAACTATTAGGAAACAGGAAACAGTACCAAGAAGAAATGCTGCTGCTGGGATATGCTTTCAGCCCTGGGGAATCCAAACCCAAGCAGCTCAGAATTTACTTTGGTATCCAGAGCTCATGTGCTCTCTCAGACCCAGACCAGCAGCAGCAGAGAATCACAGAATGGTTTGTGTTCAAAGGGACCTTAAAGCTCATCCAGTTCCACCCCCCTGCCACGGCAGGAACACCTTCCACTAGAGCAGGTTGCTCCAAGCCCCGTCCAACCTGGCCTTGAGCACTGCCAGGGATGGGGCAGCCACAGCTTCTCTGGGCAGTGAAGAACTTTTTAATCTAACCTAAATCTCCTCTCTGTCAGGCTGAGAATCCCGAGCTCAGGTTTCTCACAGAGAAGGGAAGCCAGCTCTTTGCATGGATAAATATCCCAGGCTTCCACTCAGAATGCCGAGGGGTAGCAACAGTGTCGTGTACTTCAGCAAATCCACGCTCATACTGTCACCTGCAAAGAGAAGTGAAGCCTATCTACAGCTGTCGTTGTAACTGTGATACTGATCTTTATAGCCAGGCTTCTAATAAGCCTGTGGAGAGCCTATGCATTGTAAACTGCTCAGACTGAACCATCTGAGCTTAAAGCATCTGAATTCAGAGATGTGTTAGCAAAAACCCTGTCCAATCTCTGCTTTAGGTTTACATTTTTACTAGGTTTGAGATTGGCTCACAGAACTATTCCAATACGGTGAGGCAATGGAAAATGTCCTCAGTTTTATACACAAATCTCCCTAAATTAGAAATAGTTTTCCATTTCAAGCATCCAGCACCAGGCAGCCCATTCCCTTCACTGAGCAGCTTTCTGGGGCAGGGCCTGCTGGGCAGAAAGACAAAGAAAGACAAAGAGCCACATCTGAGCAGGCGCTGAACCCGCATTATAAATGAGCATTTGGATCACCCAAAATGCATCCCAGAGAGCAGGGAAGGGGCAGGAATCCCAGCAATCCCTACAGCCCTCTTCCCTGGGAAGCCCTTGTGCAAGGCAGGCATCTCCCTGCCCTCTTCTGGGTCCCCAGCAAAAGTCCCCAGCAAGGAGCTGCAGAGGCAGCCGCGATGGTTTTCGAGTGGGAACAGTTGGGCAGTGCTATTGAAGCCATTCGGTGCGGAGCACACTGATGGCACCAGTGCTGTGCCGCAGTGAGCATGGCTTCAAGCCACTGACCCCACAGGCAGCTTTGTCCATGGCTTGTACAAACAAGCAGCACAGTCACACCTTGTGGTTGGAAGCAAGATGTCATGATGCAAAATGCTCCATTCCTGGTGCTGTTCAAGGCCAGGTTGGATGGAGCCTTGGGTGACATGGTCTAGTGTGAGGCACCCCTGCCCATGGCAGGAGGTTGGAACTGGATGATCTTAAGGTCCTTTCCAACCCAAACCATTCTATGATTCTATGAGGAGAACATCCCTCACAGCACATGTGAGGTGCATTCCTGCCTAGGGTCTGCAAATCACTGGATGGGCTGTTCTGGCCAAGGTGAAGGATCACTTGCTCAAGGGCAGCTCTGATATGCAAGCTACTGCTTTACTGGGGCATTTCTTCTACAGTGGCCCCTGAGACCAGAGGGAAGGTCATCAACGGTGAGATGAGTGGCTGATTGAATAAGGACAGAGCAGTGGAGGTTATTCAACTTGGCTTTCAGTGCTGCCTCCCATGACATCCCCCTGGACTAATCGATGAAGAGGACTGAAAGAGGTTGAGCAATGCAAGCATGGAAGACTTACGTGTCATGGATTATTTCTGGAATACTCCCAGGCACCTTGAATCACCACTGGAAAAAATTCATTTGCATCAAGGCAGGATGTGCAGCACAAGAAGCTTGTGGATTCTGATACAGCAAAAACATATGCAAGGAGCATAAAGAGAAATGTCATTGGTATTCTTTGCTGGTATAGAAACCCAGCTTACCAGCCTCTACTGAGCAGCATTAACCTGAATACATATTCTGAATTCCCACAAGAAGCCAGGCAATTAGAAAATAACATTTGAATTCAAATCTGAGCTTCTGAAAGCCAGAGAGTCCTCAGTGTGCAGGAAACTGTACCCGTGTTCAAACCCATCTTTCATCCTGAGGCCACACGCACCCTGGGGCAAGGATTTGGCATATTATCTGTGAGAGAGTGTTAACAGACACAGGCAGTTTTTTAAACATCTCCAGGGTGCCTTGGTTTCAGGTTTTGAACCAGCAGATGTGTCTGATCAGCCTTCCCAAAGCTCCTCTCCTCCCACCACTGCTGTTGGAAAGCAGCCCCTCATTCCCAATTGCTTTCTCCCATGTTTTACTTACCTAAAGCACCAAATGAAATTGAGCATGTTTAAACAGACAGAGGTTTGTCACACAAAATGTGAAAGTCTGCAAAAACTTCACAGTGGGGAGAATATAATTTGGATAATTGAAATTGGGAAAAGGATCTGACATGCTTTATAAAAGAAGTATTAAAAGGGATAGTTTGGCAGAAGGGAGACAGTTTACAGTTACTAGTAACAACTGATATATTAGAGTGTAGGGAGTATTTCAGTCTTTCAGAGCAAGCCCTGCTGAAGGGCACAGAGATGGGCAAGCCTGGGCTGGTGATAGCACCAAGGTAAGACCTGGAGCACCAAGCAAGAGGCAAGCACACAGACTGAGAAGGCTCCTCAGTGCCTGAATGGAGGAGCTGTCCTCTTCATCCCAGGAAGTGAGTCCAGGGTGCTACTAGTTCCACATTCTGCATCCAAGAATGATTTTCATAGTCTGCAGCTGTTCAGCCTGGCAGGACTAGGATGGGAGGGAATACAAACTACAGCACACAGCTCATCACCAAGCCTGGAGGTCACAGCCTTCCTCAGCAGGATGGGTGGGGGGCTCTTCCTTTCCAGCTGCCTGCCCGTCCTGACCCAGATGTGGAATTCATGCAGTTCAGCCGGGGCAGGTGCAGCTGCCACAAGCAGATGCAGTGTCCTGCAGCAGCAATGCTGGCTTCGATGACTCTGACCTTGAGGGTTTGTTGCACCCTGCTGACAGCCCCAGCCAGCCATCTGCTGGGCAACTGTTTCATAACCAGCCCAGAGCAGCCAGGATGGTGATGCTCTTTTTACCCGCTTCCTAGGGGTTGAGGAGGAGCTCAACAGGGCAGCTGCAGTGGGCAGTTTAAGCATCAGTGTCTGGAATTTTAAGACAGATACACATCCTCCCCAGTAAACGTCAGTATTTCTGGAGTTAGTGGGTAAGACATAAGAGGGAAAAAAATAAATCCATCCTTAGACCACTTCCTAAAGCTGAAAGCTGCTTCTAGTCATCACAGGAGTCAGAAATGTGGCCAGAACAGCTAGGGAACCAGAGTACAGGAGAGCATCTGGGGGTGAGGCAGCACAGAGCAATAAAAGCAGACCTGGTCCTCTTGAAACTAGTTTGGATTTAGCCACAGTAAGCCTAGAATTGTGTTTAAAACAATTTGAGAGGCTAGTGTCCTTTATGCACCACTTCGCTGAACCAGTATTAACTCGGCAAGAATGGGGAAGCATCTCCAAGTAACTGGGATTCTCCCACGACAGGAGCTACCCCACTCTGTAAAACACAAGACAGACTCTGTGGAAGGCAAGTTCCCATCTGGTCCTTCCAAAGAACTGGGAAGGAAAGTGGGATTCAAGGTTTCTGCAGCAGCACCGGGTGGGACGAAAGCTCTCAAGGCTGGCCCTGCCTGTGGAAAGCCAAAGGTGCAGACTGTCCTTATGATACAGGCCTACAGACTGCACCAAACGAAGGAGAAACTCTCAGCATCCTTTCCTGTGGCCCATCAAGACAGATGCTTTCATGTACAGCCCCCCTCTATCTGTGGTCCAGGCTTCTCCCTGGAAAAACATAACCCACTTCCCACAGGCAAGATGTGACTTTTTAACAGTAAAATAACATCTGCAACACAGCTCCTAACAGACTTGCATGACAAACATGTGAAGAGCAGAACATGCATTTCCACAGCTCGTGTCAGAAATCCAGCAACTCAGAGGCAAGCAGTTAACAGCTACAGGCAGCACAACACAACATACTTCACAATCACATCTCAGAGTTAAGAACTGGAAAACGTTTGCAAAACTAACCATGCAAGAAGTGAATGAACAGCAGCACACCTTCCAGCCTAGCAATAGTTAGCTTTATTGAGTTTCGTAACACTGCATCAAAACCAAGAGAAATTAGAATTCCTTTTTGCTTCTCAACATTAGTCATTTCTCAATGAAAATGTGATCATGTTTAATGATATTAAGAGAAAACAAGGAACAGGAGCAAGAATAAAATTAGGTAAGATGCAGAGCCAGCGTCCCCTTCCTGTACTCCCCCTGGTGTCAGAGCAGCGGAGCTCTGGGAAGTGCTGTTAAATTTTGTCAGGTCAGTGTCAGGGATTGAATCCCAGGACGCAGCAGCTGATGAATCAAATATAGCATGGGTTGCTAGGAACTGTGCTGTACTTTTGAAGTCACATTTGGGTATCTTCAGTGGGACAGAAAGGGATTTATGAGAAAAGTTCAGGTTAATCAAACACGTTTCCCGTCTGGCTGCCTCAGTAAAGCTTAGTACAAATGTTAAGCGTAATTCATTTTCCCTACTACTTCCACAGAAAAGACCAGTGTGCAAGATCTGATACAGCATCTGTAACACCTCCTGCCTCCTGAAACATAGCTGTGGCCTCCTCTGCTTAGTTCTGCGCTTGCTTCATTACATGCATATAAGCTGAAAACATAGGAATAGCCACAACTAAAACTACAGGAGACAAGAATGCTCTGACACCGCTTATAGACACTAGTGTGTGCAGCTGCTAACGTACACCCTGAGTTAAGTACACACTGCCAAACAACTGTTTTGAGGAAGCTTTTCAGCATGAACAGCTACATGTTTCTTCAGTAAATAAAGAATTACATTATAAAAAGTGTCCCGTTCCTCCACGAGGAAGGACTTAAGGTTGCGTGTGTAATTGTGTAATAGTGATAGCTGTCTGTTAGCAGCAGTACTGCTGTGGTACATTAGCTCAGAAGACAGGTGAATCACCTCTGACTCCTCATTAACTCTGTTTCAGAGCTATGGCTTACGTTTCTGAACAGGACATAGCACCACGTAGAGAATGTGAGGAAGGCAAAAAGGTATTAGGCAAGCAATCATTCCTGAAACTTCAAGTGATCATTCATTTATTCCTTTGAGGCAGACTTGCACTCTCCTCCTCTCTCATTTCCAGAGACTTCCTAGTCTTCATAGACCTGGTGCAACCCAGTTAAGAAACTTCATAGCAACTTCAAACCCAAGGAAACATGCCTGGAAAAGAGAGAACACACAGAACATGTTAAGTATTCTAGAAACCTGATCCAAACTGTTTTTCAAATGCAGCACTATGCACACCTGATGGGGCTGATGTGGGAAGAGGAAGAGAAGAAAAAAAGGTCTTGGACCAGAGGCAAGAATTCTACTATATCTCTCCACAAAAAAGCACAACTTTTTCTCTGTTCAGTTCATTATTTACTGAAGGGGAGGCTGGTCTAAATTTAACCATGGATTTCTGTCTTCTACTGGATGTCAGGTCAGTAGAGAAAGACTATCAGAGAGTCAACAAAAGGCTTTCACACAAAGCTTTGAAGAAAGTCTAGGAGGAACACCAAATAAACCTAAGGCACATTTTTAGAACTGAGATACCAACAGCTAAAAGCACCTGCAGAGACAAGAATCTCACTGAAATGGTACAACACTGATCATCAGCCAGTTCTCTCCTCTGCAGACTGCAAACATTCCCTGTGTGTGGCCATCCCCAAACCCCAGCTGGGATCACAGTTTACTTACTGCATTAGCAGGAAATGCCCTTATCATTACAGCCGTGAAGCCCTTATACAGAGATGCAACTCCTTCCTCTCTGATAAGTTCTCTCAGCACATCTCTAAAGCCATTTGGATATTTTCCTGGAGGAGCTGAAAGGGATGCAAACCACATTAGTAGCTGTGTGGTAGTCACAAGCATAAATTTAACAGCACAGGATTTTCAACAGGTTCATACTGCTATGCCATCTAGGTGACATCAGAATCAAAGCACTGCTTAAGCTATCTTGTGACAACATCTGCTCAGGAAAATTCTCTCTCTCAGTCAAAAGGAAGCAAAGAAAGAAAGACATCTTACTAAAGGCTCAGTAAACAGAAGGTAAGTGCTCACCATCACCACAAAAAATCTACATTATCTAGTCCACCAAACCACCTAAAAAGCTAGGAACATACTTGGGTTCTTCACATATGTGTCTCAAGCTCAAGACATGCTCCTTCCCAGATGCATTCTCAGATGGCATCTTCCATTGCTGCCCATCCCATTCCCAAAGCACCACACTGAGTGTAGTTGTGACAAGCTGACATAAAACTCACCAGTCTGGAAACGGGATTTCAACACGTCTGGTGGAATGGCAACTGCCCAGTTGAAGATCCCAGCCAGGCCCCCAGCAAAGAGGATCCTTGCTGCACTGAGGTCATTCACACTGGGGTGGGAGGAAAGGAAAAAAGAAAACAAAACCAGAGAACATTAAAAAAGAAGCAAATTCTCATCTGTTTTCACTAAGGTGACAAAGAGGCAGCCCAGCTGAGAGCCAGAAGGCAGCACAATGCTGCAGACACACACAGAGCACGGAGTCTGAGCAAGACTTCCAAGAATCAGAGCTTTGTGGGCAAATGTACTAACTCCACCCTACAGGTTCATTCAGCAGCACACAACAGCTGCTCTGTGAAAAAAAATCTAAACAAAAGACCCAGCAACCAAAATCCCCAGCTCTGTGCACACAAAAGGGTGAAAACAAAGATACTTGAGGTATTGCTTACTTGGCTAATAAGATCCGAGGCTCAAATCTGAGAGAACCTCAAATACACTTTTGATTGTCAGTTAACCCCAGC
>NW_026913719.1:0-8375 GCF_034315485.1 Pezoporus occidentalis
CCCCTATGACTCCTCTATGACTCCTCTATGACTCCTCTATGACTCCTCTAAGACAGTATGACTCCTCTAAGACTACTCTATGACTCCTCTATGACTCCTCTATGACTCCTCTATGACTCCTCTATGACTCCTCTATGACTCCTCTATGACTCCTCTATGACTCCTCTATGACTCCTCTATGACTCCTCTATGACAGTATGACTCCTATATGACTCCTC
Organism: Pezoporus occidentalis; assembly: GCF_034315485.1. Classification (NCBI taxonomy): domain Eukaryota; kingdom Metazoa; phylum Chordata; class Aves; order Psittaciformes; family Psittacidae; genus Pezoporus; species Pezoporus occidentalis. The sequence goes on from NW_026913719.1 coordinate 219, forward strand.
TATGACTGTATGACTCCTCTATGACTCCAGTATGACTCCTCTATGACTCCTCTATGACTCCTCTATGACTCCTCTATGACTCCTCTATGACTCCTCTATGACTCCTCTATGACTCCTCTATGACAGTATGACTCCTCTATGACTCCTCTATGACTCCTCTATGACTCCTCTATGACTCCTCTATGACTCCTCTATGACAGTATGACTCCTCTATGACTCCTCTATGACTCCTCTATGACTCCTCTATATGACTCCTCTATGACTCCTCTATGACTCCTCTATGACTCTCTATGACTCCTCTATGACTCCTCTATGACTCCTCTATGACTCCTCTATGACTCCTCTATGACTCCTCAGTATGACTCCTCTATGACTCCTCTATGACTCCTCTATGACTCCTCTATGACTCCTCTATGACTCCTCTATCTATGACTCCTCTATGACTCCTCTATGACTCCTCTATGACTCCTCTATGACTCCTCTATGACTCCTCTATGACTCCTCTATGACTCCTCTATGACTCCTCTATGACTCCTCTATGACTCCTCTAATCCTCCTCTATGACAGTATGACTCCTCTATGACTCCTCTATGACTCCTCTATGACTCCTCTATGACTCCTCTATGACTCCTCTATGACTCCTCTATGACTCCTCCTCTATCTATGACTCCTCTATGACTCCTCTATGACTCCTCTATGACTCCTCTATGACTCCTCTATGACTCCTCTATGACTCCTCTATGACTCCTCTATGACTCCTCTATGACTCCTCTATGACTCCTCTATGACTCCTCTATGACTCCTCTATGACTCCTCTATGACTCCTCTATGACTCCTCTATGACTCCTCTATGACTCCTCTATGACTCCTCTATGACTCCTCTATGACTCCTCTATGACTCCTCTATGACTCCTATCTATGACTCCTCTATGACTCCTCTATGACTCCTCTATGACTCCTCTATGACTCCTCTCTATGACTCCTCTATGACTCCTCTATGACTCCTCTATGACTCCTCTATGACTCCTCTATGACTCCTCTATGACTCCTCTATGACTCCTCTATGACTCCTCTATGACTCCTCTATGACTCCTCTATGACTCCTCTATGACTCCTCTATGACTCCTCTATGACTCCTCTATGACTCCTCTATGACAGTATGACTCCTCTATGACTCCTCTATGACTCTATGACTCCTCTATGACTCCTCTATGACTCCTCTATGACTCCTCTATGACTCCTCTATGACTCCTCTATGACTCCTCTATGACTCCTATGACTCCTCTATGACTCCTCTATGACTCCTCTATGACTCCTCTATGACTCCTCTATGACTCCTCTATGACTCCTCTATGACTCCTCTATGACTCCTCTATGACTCCTCTATGACTCCTCTATGACTCCTCTATGACAGTATGACTCCTCTATGACTCCTCTATGACTCCTCTATGACTCCTCTATGACTCCTCTATGACTCCTCTATGACTCCTCTATGACTCCTCTATGACTCCTCTATGACTCCTCTATGACTCCTCTATGACTCCTCTATGACTCCTCTATGACTCCTCTATGACTCCTCTATGACTCCTCTATGACTCCTCTATGACTCCTCTATGACTCCTCTATGACTCCTCTATGACTCCTCTATGACTCCTCTATGACAGTATGACTCCTCTATGACTCCTCTATGACTCCTCTATGACTCCTCTATGACAGTATGACTCCTCTATGACTCCTCTATGACTCCTCTATGACTCCTCTATGACTCCTCTATGACTCCTCTATGACTCCTCTATGACTCCTCTATGACTCCTCTATGACTCCTCTATGACTCCTCTATGACTCCTCTATGACTATGACTCCTCTATGACTCCTCTATGACTCCTCTATGACTCCTCTATGACTCCTCTATGACTCCTCTATGACTCCTCTATGACTCCTCTATGACTCCTCTATGACTCCTCTATGACTCCTCTATGACTCCTCTATGACTCCTCTATGACTCCTCTATGACTCCTCTATGACTCCTCTATGACTCCTCTATGACTCCTCTATGACTCCTCTATGACTCCTCTATGACTCCTCTATGACTCCTCTATGACTCCTCTATGACTCCTCTATGACTCCTCTATGACTCCTCTATGACTCCTCTATGACTCCTCTATGACTCCTCTATGACTCCTCTATGACTCCTCTATGACTCCTCTATGACTCCTCTATGACAGTATGACTCCTCTATGACTCCTCTATGACTCCTCTATGACAGTATGACTCCTCTATGACTCCTCTATGACAGTATGACTCCTCTATGACTCCTCTATGACTCCTCTATGACTCCTCTATGACTCCTCTATGACTCCTCTATGACTCCTCTATGACTCCTCTATGACTCCTCTATGACTCCTCTATGACTCCTCTATGACTCCTCTATGACTCCTCTATGACTCCTCTATGACTCCTCTATGACAGTATGACTCCTCTATGACTCCTCTATGACTCCTCTATGACTCCTCTATGACTCCTCTATGACTCCTCTATGACTCCTCTATGACTCCTCTATGACAGTATGACTCCTCTATGACTCTCCTATGACTCCTCTATGACTCCTCTATGACTCCTCTATGACTCCTCTATGACTCCTCTATGACTCCTCTATGACTCCTCTATGACTCCTCTATGACTCCTCTATGACAGTATGACTCCTCTATGACTCCTCTATGACTCCTCTATGACTCCTCTATGACTCCTCTATGACTCCTCTATGACTCTCTATCTATGACTCCTCTATGACTCCTCTATGACTCCTCTATGACTCCTCTATGACTCCTCTATGACTCCTCTATGACTCCTCTATGACTCCTCTATGACTCTATGACTCCTCTATGACTCCTCCTCTATGACTCCTCTATGACTCCTCTATGACTCCTCTATGACTCCTCTATGACTCCTCTATGACTCCTCTATGACTCCTCTATGACAGTATGACTCCTCTATGACTCCTCTATGACTCCTCTATGACTCCTCTATGACTCCTCTATGACTCCTCTATGACTCCTCTATGACTCCTCTATGACTCCTCTATGACTCCTCTATGACTCCTCTATGACTCCTCTATGACTCCTCTATGACTCCTCTATGACTCCTCTATGACTCCTCTATGACTCCTCTATGACTCCTCTATGACTCCTCTATGACACTATGACTCCTCTATGACTCCTCTATGACAGTATGACTCCTCTATGACTCCTCTATGACTCCTCTATGACTCCTCTATGACAGTATGACTCCTCTATGACTCCTCTATGACTCCTCTATGACTCCTCTATGACTCCTCTATGACTCCTCTATGACTCCTCTATGACTCCTCTATGACTCCTCTATGACTCCTCTATGACTCCTCTATGACTCCTCTATGACTCCTCTATGACTCCTCTATGACTCCTCTATGACTCCTCTATGACTATGACTCCTCTATGACTCCTCTATGACTCCTCTATGACTCCTCTATGACTCCTCTATGACTCCTCTATGACTCCTCTATGACTCCTCTATGACTCCTCTATGACTCCTCTATGACTCCTCTATGACTCCTCTATGACTCCTCTATGACTCCTCTATGACTCCTCTATGACTCCTCTATGACAGTATGACTCCTCTATGACTCCTCTATGACTCCTCTATGACTCCTCTATGACTCCTCTATGACTCCTCTATGACTCCTCTATGACTCCTCTATGACTCCTCTATGACTCCTCTATGACTCCTCTATGACTCCTCTATGACTCCTCTATGACTCCTCTATGACTCCTCTATGACTCCTCTATGACTCCTCTATGACTCCTCTATGACTCCTCTATGACTCCTCTATGACTCCTCTATGACTCCTCTATGACTCCTCTATGACTCCTCTATGACAGTATGACTCCTCTATGACTCCTCTATGACTCCTCTATGACTCCTCTATCAGTATGACTCCTCTATGACTCCTCTATGACTCCTCTATGACTCCTCTATGACTCCTCTATGACTCCTCTATGACTCCTCTATGACTCCTCTATGACTCCTCTATGACTCCTCTATGACTCCTCTATGACTCCTCTATGACTCCTCTATGACTCCTCTATGACTCCTCTATGACTCCTCTATGACTCCTCTATGACTCCTCTATGACTCCTCTATGACTCCTCTATGACTCCTCTATGACTCCTCTATGACTCCTCTATGACTCCTCTATGACTCCTCTATGACTCCTCTATGACTCCTCTATGACTCCTCTATGACTCCTCTATGACTCCTCTATGACTCCTCTATGACTCCTCTATGACTCCTCTATGACTCCTCTATGACTCCTCTATGACTCCTCTATGACTCCTCTATGACTCCTCTATGACTCTATGACTCCTCTATGACTCCTCTATGACTCCTCTATGACTCCTCTATGACTCCTCTATGACTCCTCTATGACTCCTCTATGACTCCTCTATGACTCCTCTATGACTCCTCTATGACTCCTCTATGACTCCTCTATGACTCCTCTATGACTCCTCTATGACTCCTCTATGACTCCTCTATGACTCCTCTATGACTCCTCTATGACAGTATGACTCCTCTATGACTCCTCTATGACTCCTCTATGACTCCTATATGACTCCTATGACTCCTCTATGACTCCTCTATGACAGTATGACTCCTCTATGACTCCTCTATGACTCCTCTATGACTCCTCTATGACTCCTCTATGACTCCTCTATGACTCCTCTATGACTCCTCTATGACTCCTCTATGACTCCTCTATGACTCTCTCTATGACTCCTCTATGACTCCTCTATGACTCCTCTATGACTCCTCTATGACTCCTCTATGACTCCTCTATGACAGTATGACTCCTCTATGACTCCTCTATGACTGACTCCTCTATGACTCCTCTATGACTCCTCTATGACTCCTCTATGACTCCTCTATGACTCCTCTATGACTCCTCTATGACTCCTCTATGACTCCTCTATGACTCCTCTATGACTCCTCTATGACTCCTCTATGACTCCTCTATGACTCCTCTATGACTCCTCTATGACTCCTCTATGACTCCTCTATGACTCCTCTATGACTCCTCTATGACTCCTCTATGACTCCTCTATGACTCCTCTATGACTCCTCTATGACTCCTCTATGACTCCTCTATGACTCCTCTATGACTCCTCTATGACTCCTCTATGACTCCTCTATGATGACTCCTCTATGACTCCTCTATGACTCCTCTATGACTCCTCTATGACTCCTCTATGACTCCTCTATGACTCCTCTATGACTCCTCTATGACTCCTCTATGACAGCATGACTCCTCTATGGCTACTCTATGACTACTCTATGACTCCTCTATGACTCCTCTATGACTCCTCTATGACTCCTCTATGACTGACTCCTCTATGACTCCTCTATGACTCCTCTATGACTCCTCTATGACAGTATGACTCCTCTATGACTCCTCTATGACTCCTCTATGACTCCTCTATGACTACTCTATGACTCCTCTATGACTCCTCTATGACTCCTCTATGACTCCTCTATGACTCCTCTATGACTCCTCTATGACTCCTCTATGACAGTATGACTCCTCTATGACTCCTCTATGACTCCTCTATGACTCCTCTATGACAGTATGACTCCTCTATGACTCCTCTATGACTCTATGACTCCTCTATGACTCCTCTATGACTCCTCTATGACTCCTCTATGACTCCTCTATGACTCCTCTATGACTCCTCTATGACTCCTCTATGACTCCTCTATGACTCCTCTATGACTCCTCTATGACTCCTCTATGACTCCTCTATGACTCCTCTATGACTCCTCTATGACTCCTCTATGACTCCTCTATGACTCCTCTATGACTCCTCTATGACTCCTCTATGACTCCTCTATGACTCCTCTATGACTCCTCTATGACTCCTCTATGACTCCTCTATGACTCCTCTATGACTCCTCTATGACTCCTCTATGACTCCTCTATGACTCCTCTATGACTCCTCTATGACTGACTCCTCTATGACTCCTCTATGACTCCTCTATGACTCCTCTATGACTCCTCTATGACTCCTCTATGACTCCTCTATGACTCCTCTATGACTCCTCTATGACTCCTCTATGACTCCTCTATGACTCCTCTATGACAGTATGACTCCTCTATGACTCCTCTATGATGACTCCTCTATGACTCCTCTATGACTCCTCTATGACTCCTCTATGACTCCTCTATGACTCCTCTATGACTCCTCTATGACTCCTCTATGACTCCTCTATGACTCCTCTATGACTCCTCTATGACTCCTCTATGACTCCTCTATGACTCCTCTATGACAGTATGACTCCTCTATGACTCCTCTATGACTCCTCTATGACTCCTCTATGACTCCTCTATGACTCCTCTATGACTCCTCTATGACTCCTCTATGACTCCTCTATGACTCCTCTATGACTCCAGTATGACTCCTCTATGACTCCTCTATGACTCCTCTATGACTATGACTCCTCTATGACTCCTCTATGACTCCTCTATGACTCCTCTATGACTCCTCTATGACTCCTCTATGACTCCTCTATGACTCCTCTATGACTCCTCTATGACTCCTCTATGACTCCTCTATGACTCCTCTATGACTCCTCTATGACTCCTCTATGACTCCTCTATGACTCCTCTATGACTCCTCTATGACTCCTCTATGACTCCTCTATGACTCCTCTATGACTCCTCTATGACTCCTCTATGACTCCTCTATGACTCCTCTATGACTCCTCTATGACTCCTCTATGACTCCTCTATGACTCCTCTATGACTCCTCTATGACTCCTCTATGACTCCTCTATGACTCCTCTATGACTCCTCTATGACTCCTCTATGACAGTATGACTCCTCTATGACTCCTCTATGACTCCTCTATGACTCCTCTATGACTCCTCTATGACTCCTCTATGACTCCTCTATGACTCCTCTATGACTCCTCTATGACTCCTCTATGACTCTATGACTCCTCTATGACTCCTCTATGACTCCTCTATGACTCCTCTATGACTCCTCTATGACTCCTCTATGACTCCTCTATGACTCCTCTATGACTCCTCTATGACTCCTCTATGACTCCTCTATGACTCCTCTATGACTCCTCTATGACTCCTCTATGACTCCTCTATGACTCCTCTATGACTCCTCTATGACTCCTCTATGACTCCTCTATGACTCCTCTATGACTCCTCTATGACTCCTCTATGACTCCTCTATGACAGTATGACTCCTCTATGACTCCTCTATGACAGTATGACTCCTCTATGACTCCTCTATGACTCCTCTATGACTCCTCTATGACTATGACAGTATGACTCCTCTATGACTCCTCTATGACTCCTCTATGACTCCTCTATGACTCCTCTATGACAGTATGACTCCTCTATGACTCCTCTATGACTCCTCTATGACTCCTCTATGACTCCTCTATGACTCCTCTATGACTCCTCTATGACTCCTCTATGACTCCTCTATGACTCCTCTATGACTCCTCTATGACAGTATGACTCCTCTATGACTCCTCTATGACTCCTCTATGACTCCTCTATGACTCCTCTATGACTCCTCTATGACTCCTCTATGACTCCTCTATGACTCCTCTATGACTCCTCTATGACTCCTCTATGACTCCTCTATGACAGTATGACTCCTCTATGACTCCTCTATGACTCCTCTATGACTCCTCTATGACTCCTCTATGACTCCTCTATGACTCCTCTATGACTCCTCTATGACTCCTCTATGACTCCTCTATGACTCCTCTATGACTCCTCTATGACTCCTCTATGACTCCTCTATGACTCCTCTATGACTCCTCTATGACTCCTCTATGACTCCTCTATGACTCCTCTATGACAGTATGACTCCTCTATGACTCCTCTATGACTCCTCTATGACTCCTCTATGACTCCTCTATCTATGACTCCTCTATGACTCCTCTATGACTCCTCTATGACTCCTCTATGACTCCTCTATGACTCCTCTATGACAGCATGACTCCTCTATGACTCCTCTATGACTCCTCTATGACTCCTCTATGACTCCTCTATGACTCCTCTATGACAGTATGACTCCTCTATGACTCCTCTTCTATGACA
>NW_026913720.1:0-5606 GCF_034315485.1 Pezoporus occidentalis
CTCCCACAGCAGAAAAACCAGCAGGGAAAGCTAGTGCTGGGCCTCTTCAGCACACAGGCTGCTTTGCAACGGTGTCACCATCATTGCAGTCTCTCCTCGGTTTCATACCTAAAACTCCATTTGAATCCAAATTCTCAGCTGGTCGCTCTCAGTTGCCCAGCAGCACAGTGAGTACAGCACGAACGTTTGGCTTCTGCTCCCACAGCAGAAGAGCCAGGATTGAAAGCTTGTGCTGGACCTGTTCAGCACACAATCACCTTTACATTGGTGCATCCATCGTTGCTTTCACTGCTCCCTTTCATACAGGAAAAGCATTTGAATGGAATCAGTTCAGAGCCTGCTCTCTGCTGCGCAGCAACACTGTCAGCACAGAATGAACAGTGGCATCTGCTCCCACAGCAGAAGAACCAGCAGGGAAAGCTAGTGCTGGGCCTCTTCAGCACACAGGCTGCTTTGCAACGGTGTCACCATCATTGCAGTCTCTCCTCGGTTTCATACCTAAAACTCCATTTGAATCCAAATTCTCAGCTGGTCGCTTTCAGTTGCCCAGCAGCACAGTGAGTACAGCACGAACGTTTGGCTTCTGCTCCCACAGCAGAAGAGCCAGGATTGAAAGCTTGTGCTGGACCTGTTCAGCACACAATCACCTTTACATTGGTGCATCCATCGTTGCTTTCACTGCTCCCTTTCATACAGGAAAAGCATTTGAATGGAATCAGTTCAGAGCCTGCTCTCTGCTGCGCAGCAACACAGTCAGCACAGAATGAACAGTGGCATCTGCTCCCACAGCAGAAGAACCAGCAGGGAAAGCTAGTGCTGGGCCTCTTCAGCACACAGGCTGCTTTGCAACGGTGTCACCATCATTGCAGTCTCTCCTCGGTTTCATACCTAAAACTCCATTTGAATCCAAATTCTCAGCTGGTCGCTTTCAGTTGCCCAGCAGCACAGTGAGTACAGCACGAACGTTTGGCTTCTGCTCCCACAGCAGAAGAGCCAGGATTGAAAGCTTGTGCTGGACCTGTTCAGCACACAATCACCTTTACATTGGTGCATCCATCGTTGCTTTCACTGCTCCCTTTCATACAGGAAAAGCATTTGAATGGAATCAGTTCAGAGCCTGCTCTCTGCTGCGCAGCAACACAGTCAGCACAGAATGAACAGTGGCATCTGCTCCCACAGCAGAAGAACCAGCAGGGAAAGCTAGTGCTGGGCCTCTTCAGCACACAGGCTGCTTTGCAACGGTGTCACCATCATTGCAGTCTCTCCTCGGTTTCATACCTAAAACTCCATTTGAATCCAAATTCTCAGCTGGTCGCTCTCAGTTGCCCAGCAGCACAGTGAGTACAGCACGAACGTTTGGCTTCTGCTCCCACAGCAGAAGAGCCAGGATTGAAAGCTTGTGCTGGACCTGTTCAGCACACAATCACCTTTACATTGGTGCATCCATCGTTGCTTTCACTGCTCCCTTTCATACAGGAAAAGCATTTGAATGGAATCAGTTCAGAGCCTGCTCTCTGCTGCGCAGCAACACAGTCAGCACAGAATGAACAGTGGCATCTGCTCCCACAGCAGAAGAACCAGCAGGGAAAGCTAGTGCTGGGCCTCTTCAGCACACAGGCTGCTTTGCAACGGTGTCACCATCATTGCAGTCTCTCCTCGGTTTCATACCTAAAACTCCATTTGAATCCAAATTCTCAGCTGGTCGCTCTCAGCTGCCCAGCAGCACAGTGAGTACAGCACGAACGTTTGGCTTCTGCTCCCACAGCAGAAGAGCCAGGATTGAAAGCTTGTGCTGGACCTGTTCAGCACACAATCACCTTTACATTGGTGCATCCATCGTTGCTTTCACTGCTCCCTTTCATACAGGAAAAGCATTTGAATGGAATCAGTTCAGAGCCTGCTCTCTGCTGCGCAGCAACACAGTCAGCACAGAATGAACAGTGGCATCTGCTCCCACAGCAGAAGAACCAGCAGGGAAAGCTAGTGCTGGGCCTCTTCAGCACACAGGCTGCTTTGCAACGGTGTCACCATCATTGCACTCTCCTCGGTTTCATACCTAAAACTCCCATTGAATCCAAATTCTCAGCTGGTCGCGTTCAGTTGCCCAGCAGCACAGTGAGTACAGCACGAACGTTTGGCTTCTGCTCCCACAGCAGAAGAGCCAGGATTGAAAGCTTGTGCTGGACCTGTTCAGCACACAATCACCTTTACATTGGTGCATCCATCGTTGCTTTCACTGCTCCCTTTCATACAGGAAAAGCATTTGAATGGAATCAGTTCAGAGCCTGCTCTCTGCTGCGCAGCAACACTGTCAGCACAGAATGAACAGTGGCATCTGCTCCCACAGCAGAAGAACCAGCAGGGAAAGCTAGTGCTGGGCCTCTTCAGCACACAGGCTGCTTTGCAACGGTGTCACCATCATTGCAGTCTCTCCTCGGTTTCATACCTAAAACTCCATTTGAATCCAAATTCTCAGCTGGTCGCTTTCAGTTGCCCAGCAGCACAGTGAGTACAGCACGAACGTTTGGCTTCTGCTCCCACAGCAGAAGAGCCAGGATTGAAAGCTTGTGCTGGACCTGTTCAGCACACAATCACCTTTACATTGGTGCATCCATCGTTGCTTTCACTGCTCCCTTTCATACAGGAAAAGCATTTGAATGGAATCAGTTCAGAGCCTGCTCTCTGCTGGCAGCAACACAGTCAGCACAGAAAGAACAGTGGCATCTGCTCCCACAGCAGAAGAACCAGCAGGGAAAGCTAGTGCTGGGCCTCTTCAGCACACAGGCTGCTTTGCAACGGTGTCACCATCATTGCAGTCTCTCCTCGGTTTCATACCTAAAACTCCATTTGAATCCAAATTCTCAGCTGGTCGCTCTCAGTTGCCCAGCAGCACAGTGAGTACAGCACGAACGTTTGGCTTCTGCTCCCACAGCAGAAGAGCCAGGATTGAAAGCTTGTGCTGGACCTGTTCAGCACACAATCACCTTTACATTGGTGCATCCATCGTTGCTTTCACTGCTCCCTTTCATACAGGAAAAGCATTTGAATGGAATCAGTTCAGAGCCTGCTCTCTGCTGCGCAGCAACACTGTCAGCACAGAATGAACAGTGGCATCTGCTCCCACAGCAGAAGAACCAGCAGGGAAAGCTAGTGCTGGGCCTCTTCAGCACACAGGCTGCTTTGCAACGGTGTCACCATCATTGCAGTCTCTCCTCGGTTTCATACCTAAAACTCCATTTGAATCCAAATTCTCAGCTGGTCGCTTTCAGTTGCCCAGCAGCACAGTGAGTACAGCACGAACGTTTGGCTTCTGCTCCCACAGCAGAAGAGCCAGGATTGAAAGCTTGTGCTGGACCTGTTCAGCACACAATCACCTTTACATTGGTGCATCCATCGTTGCTTTCACTGCTCCCTTTCATACAGGAAAAGCATTTGAATGGAATCAGTTCAGAGCCTGCTCTCTGCTGCGCAGCAACACAGTCAGCACAGAATGAACAGTGGCATCTGCTCCCACAGCAGAAGAACCAGCAGGGAAAGCTAGTGCTGGGCCTCTTCAGCACACAGGCTGCTTTGCAACGGTGTCACCATCATTGCAGTCTCTCCTCGGTTTCATACCTAAAACTCCATTTGAATCCAAATTCTCAGCTGGTCGCTCTCAGTTGCCCAGCAGCACAGTGAGTACAGCACGAACGTTTGGCTTCTGCTCCCACAGCAGAAGAGCCAGGATTGAAAGCTTGTGCTGGACCTGTTCAGCACACAATCACCTTTACATTGGTGCATCCATCGTTGCTTTCACTGCTCCCTTTCATACAGGAAAAGCATTTGAATGGAATCAGTTCAGAGCCTGCTCTCTGCTGCGCAGCAACACAGTCAGCACAGAATGAACAGTGGCATCTGCTCCCACAGCAGAAGAACCAGCAGGGAAAGCTAGTGCTGGGCCTCTTCAGCACACAGGCTGCTTTGCAACGGTGTCACCATCATTGCAGTCTCTCCTCGGTTTCATACCTAAAACTCCATTTGAATCCAAATTCTCAGCTGGTCGCTTTCAGTTGCCCAGCAGCACAGTGAGTACAGCACGAACGTTTGGCTTCTGCTCCCACAGCAGAAGAGCCAGGATTGAAAGCTTGTGCTGGACCTGTTCAGCACACAATCACCTTTACATTGGTGCATCCATCGTTGCTTTCACTGCTCCCTTTCATACAGGAAAAGCATTTGAATGGAATCAGTTCAGAGCCTGCTCTCTGCTGGCAGCAACACAGTCAGCACAGAAAGAACAGTGGCATCTGCTCCCACAGCAGAAGAACCAGCAGGGAAAGCTAGTGCTGGGCCTCTTCAGCACACAGGCTGCTTTGCAACGGTGTCACCATCATTGCAGTCTCTCCTCGGTTTCATACCTAAAACTCCATTTGAATCCAAATTCTCAGCTGGTCTCTCTCAGCTGCAGGCAGCACAGTGAGTACAGCACGAACGTTTGGCTTCTGCTCCCACAGCAGAAGAGCCAGGATTGAAAGCTTGTGCTGGACCTGTTCAGCACATCACCTTTACATTGGTGCATCCATCGTTGCTTTCACTGCTCCCTTTCATACAGGAAAAGCAATTGAATGGAATCAGTTCAGAGCCTGCTCTCTGCTGCGCAGCAACACTGTCAGCACAGAATGAACGGTGGCATCTGCTCCCACAGCAGAAGAACCAGCAGGGAAAGCTAGTGCTGGGCCTCTTCAGCACACAGGCTGCTTTGCAACGGTGTCACCATCATTGCAGTCTCTCCTCGGTTTCATACCTAAAACTCCATTTGAATCCAAATTCTCAGCTGGTCGCTTTCAGTTGCCCAGCAGCACAGTGAGTACAGCACGAACGTTTGGCTTCTCCTCCCACAACAGCAGAAGAACCAGCAGGGAAAGCTAGTGCTGGGCCTCTTCAGCACACAGGCTGCTTTGCAACGGTGTCACCATCATTGCAGTCTCTCCTCGGTTTCATACCTAAAACTCCATTTGAATCCAAATTCTCAGCTGGTCGCTTTCAGCTGCCCAGCAGCACAGTGAGTACAGCACGAACGTTTGGCTTCTGCTCCCACAGCAGAAGAGCCAGGATTGAAAGCTTGTGCTGGACCTGTTCAGCACACAATCACCTTTACATTGGTGCATCCATCGTTGCTTTCACTGCTCCCTTTCATACAGGAAAAGCATTTGAATGGAATCAGTTCAGAGCCTGCTCTCTGCTGGCAGCAACACAGTCAGCACAGAAAGAACAGTGGCATCTGCTCCCACAGCAGAAGAACCAGCAGGGAAAGCTAGTGCTGGGCCTCTTCAGCACACAGGCTGCTTTGCAACGGTGTCACCATCATTGCAGTCTCTCCTCGGTTTCATACCTAAAACTCCATTTGAATCCAAATTCTCAGCTGGTCGCTTTCAGTTGCCCAGCAGCACAGTGAGTACAGCACGAACGTTTGGCTTCTGCTCCCACAGCAGAAGAGCCAGGATTGAAAGCTTGTGCTGGACCTGTTCAGCACACAATCACCTTTACATTGGTGCATCCATCGTTGCTTTCACTGCTCCCTTTCATACAGGAAAAGCATTTGAATGGAATCAGTTCAGAGCCTGCTCTTC
>NW_026913721.1:0-9899 GCF_034315485.1 Pezoporus occidentalis
CCCCAAAGGCACGGGCAGGGACACCTTCCACTAGAGCAGCTTGCTCCACGGCCCTGTGTCTCTGTGCACTCCCAGGGCATCCTGGGGATACCCCTAGAGAATCCCAGAGAATGCCTGCAGCACCTCCAGAGCACCCCATGGACCCAGTCAGAGCTCATGCATCACAATGACCTTGGGGACATGGAGACCACAGGGGTGGCTGATTCTGGAACTCCCCGTGTTCAGGTGTGTGAGGTCACAGAACCCCACAGAACCCTCCAGCAGAGGCACCGGGAGACGACAGCTGCCCCACGGAACACAAGCTACCGGTGGAGGAGGCAAGAGCAGCTCCTCTGGTGGTTCCCGTCTTGGTGTCTCGGAGCCGGTGCCGCCTGTGGACACAGGAGCGTGGAAGGAGGTGGGTGGCGATGGCGATCTTGGGGTGCTGTAGGAGTTGCCAGAACACCTCAAGAGACTTCCCCAGAGTGGCTGCTTTGGACTCGGTGTGTGAGTTGGGCTGGCTGAGCCGGCAGCGGAGCGCTGCGGCTGCCGAGGGATGATCCTGGGATCTGCCCTCATTTCTTGTGGGGAGAGCAAGGGCCTGTGGGGATGGGCCAAGGGGGAAGGATTTTAACGTGACAGAGAGGGGAGATTGAGATGAGATCTTAGAAGTTGTTCCCTGTGAGGGTGGTGGGACAGTGGCACAGGGTGCCCAGAGAAGCTGTGGCTGCCCCATGGCTGGCAGTGTTCAAGACAGAGCTGAAAATACCCTGACTCTTTCCTTGGTACATGATTGAGTTGCAGGTTTTATTCCATTTTTGGCTAAATCTGAACTATTTATGGAAGTTTCTAGCCTATTTTAAGCTTTTCCTAGCTATTTCTTAACTGGTTTAGGCTGTTTCGAACCCTTTTTTCCCCAATTCTAAAACTTTTTGAACCATTTTGACCTTTTCCAAACGTTTTTTGTCCATTTCTTACTAATTTCTTGCCATTTCTAACCCATTTTTGCTCTTTCCTGACTCGGTTTGAGCCATTTTTGGCCATTCCTAACCCAGTGTTGCCAATTTCTAACCCATTTTAAGTCTGGCTATTTCTAAAAAAATTATGGCCATTTCTATCCTAATTTTGGCCATTTCTTACCAGTTTTAAGCTTTTTTTTTGGCTATTCCTAGTCCATTCTTGCCTGCTTGTCCCCTGTTTGAAGCATTTTTTACCACTTCTAAACAATTGATGACCATTTCTATCTTATTTTTGCCCATGTCTTACCAGTTTTAAGCCATTTTTGGCAATTCCTAAAGAATTCATGGCCATTTCTAGCCTGGTTTCAGCTTTTCTTAGCTATTTCTTAACTGGCTTGAGCTATTTCTAACCTTTTTTTTGCCCAATTCTAACTCTTTTTAAGCCATTATGGCCATTTCCAAACCGTTCTTGTCCTGTACTTACCAATTTCTTTCTAACCCTTTTTTTGGCCTTCCCTAACTTGGTTTAACCCATTTTTGGCACTTTCTGACCCACTTTAAGTTTTTTTTTTGGCTATTTCTAAACAATGGCTGGTCATTCTCACCTTATTTTTGCCCATTTCTTACCTGGTTTATGCCATTTTTGGCTAATGCTTCACTTTTTTATGGGCATTTCTAGCCTGGTTTAAGCTTTTCTTACCTATTTCTAAACTGGCTTGAGCTATTTCTAACCCTTTTTTGCCCAATTCTAACTCTTTTTAAGTCATTTTGGCCATTCCCAATCCATTTCTGTCCAGTTCTTACCATTTTTTTTCTGTTCCTAACTCAGTTTTTGCCCTTTCCTGACTTGGTTTAAAACATTTTTGGCCCTTTCTAACCCATTTTAAGTCTTTTTTGGCTATTTCTAAACAATTGCTGGTCATTCTTATTTTTGCCAATTTCTTACCAGTTTTATGCCATTTTTGACTAAGTCTGAACAGTTTCTTGCCATTTCTAGTTTGGTTTAAGCTTTTCTTAGCTATTTCTAAACTGTTTTACTCTATTTCTAACCCTTTTTTGCCCACTTCTATCTCTTTTTAAGTCATTTTGGCCATTTCCAAACCATTTTTGTCCATTTCTTACTAATTTCCTGTCATTTCTAACCCATTTTTGCCCTTTCCTGACTTGGTTTAAACCATTTTTGGCTTTTTCTAACCCATTTTAAGTGTTTTTTGGCCATTTCTAAACAATTGCTGGTCATTCTTATTTTTGCCAATTTCTTACCAGTTTTATGCCATTTTTGACTAAGTCTTAACAGTTTCTTGCCGTTTCTAGTTTGGTTTACGCTTTTCTTAGCTATTTCTAAACTGGTTTAGACTATTTCTAACCCTTTTTTGCCCAGTTCTATCTCTATTTTAGTCATTTTGGCCATTTCCAAACCATTTTTGTCCTGTTCTTACCAATGGATTTCTGTTTCTAAACCATTTTTGCCCTTTCCTGACTTGGTTTAAACAATTTTTGGCTCTTTCTGACCCTTTTAAGGTTTTTTTTGGCTATTTCTAAACAATTGCTGGTCATTCTTACCTTATTTTTGCCCATTTCTTGCCTATTTGAAGCCATTTTTGGCAATTTCTGAACTATTTATGGAAGTTTCTAGCCTGGTTTAAGCTTTTCTTAGCTATTTCTAAACTGGCTTGAGCTATTTCTAACCCTTTTTTGCGCAATACTGACTCTTTTTAAGCCATTTTGGCCATTTTCAAACCAATTTTCTCCATTTCTACCAATTTTTTTCTGTTCCTAACTCCGTTTTTGCCCTTTCCTCACTTGGTTTAAACCATTTTTGTTCTTTATAACCCATTTTAAATCTTTTTTTGGCTATTTCTAAGCAATTGCTGGTCATTCTTGTCTTATTTTTGCCCATTTCTTGCAGGTTTTATTCCATTTTTGGCTAAATCTGAACTATTTATGGAAGTTTCTACCCTGGTTTAAGCTTTTCTTTGCTATTTCTAAACTGGCTTGAGCTATTTCTAACCCTCTTTTTGCACAATACTGCCTCTTTTTAAGCCATTTTGGCCATTCCCAAACCCTTTCTGTCCAGTTCTTACCAATTTCTTTCTATTTCTAACCTGGTTTTGCCCTTTCCTCACTTGGTTTAAACCATTTTTGGCCCTTTCTAACCCATTTTAAGTCTTTTTTGGCTATTTCTAAACAATTGCTGGTCATTCTTATCTTATTTTTGCCTATTTCTTAGTAATTTTATGCATTGTTGACTAAGTCTGAACTGTTTCTTGCCATTTCCAGCCTGGTTTAACCTTTTCCTAGCTATTTCTAAACTGGCTTGAGCTATTTCTAACCCTTTTTTGCCCAATTCTAACTCTTCTTAAGCCATTTTGGCCATTTACAAACCATTTTTCTCCTGTTCTTACCAATTGATTTCTGTTTCTAAACAATTTTTACCCTTTTCTAACCTTGTTTAAACCATTTTTGGCTCTTTCTAACCCTTTTAAGGTTTTTTTGGCTATTTCTAAACAATTGCTGGTCATTCTTACCTTATTTTTCCCATTTCTTGCAGGTTTTATTCCATTTTTGGCTAAATCTGAACTATTTATGGAAGTTTCTAGCCTGGTTTAAGCTTTTCTTAGCTATTTCTAAAGTGGCTTGAGCTATATCTAACCCTTTTTTTTTGCTCAATACTGACCTTTTTTAAGCCGTTTTGGCTATTCCCAAACTATTTCTGTCCAGTTCTTACCAATTTCTTTCTATTTCTAACCTGGTTTTCCCCTTTCCTCACTTGGTTTAAACCATTTTTGGCCCTTTCTAAACCATTCTAAATATTTTTGGCTATTTCTAAACAATTGCTGGTCATTCTTACCTTATTTTTGCCCATTTCTTGCCCATTTGAAGCCATTTTTGGCAATTTCTGAACTATTTATGGAAGTTTCTAGCCTGGTTTAAGCTTTTCTTAGCTATTTCTAAACTGGCTTGAGCTATTTCTAACCCTTTTTTGCGCAATACTGACTCTTTTTAAGCCATTTTGGCCATTTTCAAACCATTTTTCAACAATTCTTACCAATTTATTTCTATTTCTAACCCGTTTTGCCCTTTCCTGACGTGGTTTAACCCATTTTTGCTTCTTTATATCCCATTTTAAATCATTTTTTGGCTATTTCCAAGCAATTTCTGGTCATTCTTGTCTTATTTCTGCTCATTTCTTGCAGGTTTTATTCCTTTTTTGGCAATTTCTGAATGATTTATGGAAGTTTCTAACCCGGTTTAAGCTTTTCTTAGCTATTTCTAAACTGGCTTGAGCTATATCTAACCCTTTTTTTGCACAATACTGACTCTTTTTAAGCCATTTTGGCCATTCCCAAACCCTTTTTGTCAGGTGTTACCAATTTCTTTCTGTTTGTAACCTGGTTTTGCCCTTTCCTGACTTGGTTTAAACCATTTTTAGCCCTTTCTAACGCATTTTAAGTCTTTTTTGGCTATTTCTAAACAATTGCTGGTCGTTCTTTCCTTATTTTTGCCCATTTTTTAGTAATGTTATGCGTTGTTGACTAATTGAGAACTGTTTCTTGCCCTTTCCAGCCTGGTTTAACCTTTTCCTAGCTATTTCTAAGCTGGCTTGAGCTATTTCTAACCCTTTTTCGCCCAATTCTAACTCTTTTTAAGTCATTTTGCCCATTTCCAAACCATTTTTGTCCTGTTCTTCCAACGGATTTCTGGTTTAAACCATTTCTGGCTCTTTCTGACCCTTTTAAGGTTTTTTTTGGCTGTTTCTAAACAATTGCTGGTCATTCTTACCTTATTTTTGCCCATTTCTTGCCCATTTGAAGCCATTTTTGGCAATTTCTCAACTACTTATGGAAGTTTCTAACCTGGTTTAAGCTTTTCTTACCTATTTCTAAACTGGCTTGAGCTATTTCTAACCCTTTTTTGCGCAATACTGACTCTTTTTAAGCCATTTTGGCCATTCCCAAACCCTTTCTGTCCAGTTCTTACCAATTTCTTTCTATTTCTAACCTGGTTTTGCCCTTTCCTGACTTGGTTTAAACCATTTTTGGCCCTTTCTAACGCATTTTAAGTCTTTTTTGGCTATTTCTAAACAATTGCTGGTCATTCTTATCTTATTTTTGCCCATTTCTTGCCAGTTTTAATCCATTTTTGGCAATTTCTGAACTATTTTTGGAAGTTTCTAGCCTGGTTTAAGCTTTTCTTAGCTATTTCTAAACTGGCTTGAGCTATTTCTAACCCTTTTTTTGTGCAATACTGACTCTTTTTAAGCCATTTTGGCCATTTCCAAACCATTTTTCAACGGTTCTTACCAATGGATTTCTGTTTCTAAACCATTTTTGCCCTTTCCTCACTTGGTTTAAACCATTTTTGGCTCTTTCTGACCCTTTTAAGGTTTTTTTGGCTATTTCTAAACAATTGCTGGTCATTCTTACCTTATTTTTGCCCATTTCTTGCCCATTTGAAGCCATTTTTGGCAATTTCTGAACTATTTATGGAAGATTCTAGTCTGGTTTAAGCTTTTCTTAGCTATTTCTAAACTGGCTTGAGCTATTTCTAACCCTTTTTTGCGCAATACTGACTCTTTTTAAGCCATTTTGGCCATTTTCAAACCATTTTTCTCCATTTCTTACCAATTTCTTTCTATTTCTAACCCGTTTTGGCCCTTTCCTGACTTGGTTTAAACCATTTTTGCTTCTTTATAACCCATTTTAAATCTTTTTTTGGCTATTTCTAAGCAATTGCTGGTCATTCTTATCTTATTTTTGCTCATTTCTTGCAGGTTTTATTCCATTTTTGGCTAAATCTGAACTATTTATGGAAGTTTCTAGCCTGGTTTAAGCTTTTCTTAGCTATTTCTAAACTGGCTTGAGCTATATCTAACCCTTTTTTGCGCAATACTGACTCTTTTTAAGCCATTTTGGCCATTCCCAAACCATTTCTGTCCAGTTCTTACCAATTTCTTTCTATTTGTAATGTGTTTTTGCCCTTTCCTGACTTGGTTTAAACCATATTGGGCCCTTTCTAACCCATTCTAAATATTTTTTGGCTATTTCTAAACAATTGCTGGTCATTCCTATCTTATTTTTGCCCATTTCTTGCAGGTTTTATTCCATTTTTGGCAATTTCTGAACTATTTATGGAAGTTTCTAGCCTGGTTTAAGCTTTTCTTAGCTATTTCTAAACTGGCTTGAGCTGTATCTAACCCTTTTTTGTGCAATACTAACTTTTTAAGTCATTTTGGCCATTCCCAAACCATTTTTCCATTTCTTACCGATTTATTTCTATTTCTAACCCGTTTTGGCCCTTTCCTGACTTGGTTTAAAACATTTTTGGTTTTTATAACCCATTTTAAATCTTTTTTTGTCTATTTCTAAGCAACTGCTGGTCATTCTTATCTTATTTTTGCCAATTTCTTACCAGTTTTATGCCATTTTTGACTAAGTCTGAACAGTTTCTTGCCATTTCTAGTTTGGTTTAAGCTTTTCTTAGCTATTTCTAAACTGGTTTAGACTAGTTCTAACCCTTTTTTGCCATTTGTGAAAAGAGATTTTGGGTGGTTGTTTATTCATATCTCCTTTAATATTTCAAAGCCAGCCATAAGGGCCTGACAGATTACAAGCTTTATGAAATATCAAAGTAATTATTTAGACTTTCATGCTTCTTTGTGCAGATGTGAAAGAATAAATACCCATAAAGTCTCAGAAGTGACACTTATCCTGGGCTGAGTCGTGGTAGCGATGTGGTTTTCTCCCCTGACCTGTCCCAGATAACTGGAACTATAGATGCTTGTCACTCCAGGCAATGTATTGTCCCCTCTGGTTTGTGCTCTGTGGAGAGATGAGGTTATTGTGCAGCCCTGAAACTCTTGGGCTTCAACCTTTGGGGTCCCACTCAACCTCACATGAGATTCAAACAGCTTGTTTCTTAACATGCCCTGGAGAATGTTACTAAATCACAGAATCACGCAGTGCTTTGGGTTAGAAGGGACTTTAAAGCTCACCTAGTTCCACCCCACCTACCTTCCACTAGCCCAGGCTGCTTGAAGCTGGTTGCTGTGTTAGTAGAACAAGTCCACCTGGTTCCTGGTGTGGTGTTTTATTTATTTATTTAAGTCTATTTTCTGTCTTAAATCTAAAACTGAAAGGTCAGAGTCCGATGGGAAGAGGGGTAAAAAGCAGAATTACAGGAATGCAAGAATTAACGTGTGGACGCTTGTGTCAGTTTTAAGCTCAGCAGGTCTGTGGCTGAACTGTGCCACAGCGTTTAAACTGTGATGCTTGGATCTAAATGGTTGTAATTCCTTGTCTTGAAAGAGAGAGAATGTGAGGTCGAGGAAGGAGGTGTTGGAATGAGCTTGACTCAAGAGAACGCTGGGAGGAAGGAGGAGGGTGGGAAGTGAGAGATGATAACCCCAGCTCTGAGAGAAGCGCTCACAAGACAAGGTGAGGTTCTGCAAAGAGCAGATGGTGGCCCAGGCTTTGAAGTCTTAGTGGTGGCCTTTTAGCAAGCCAAGTGAGAGACGGTGTTCTTTGTTAGAGGTACTGCTGTGGACCCTCAGTCATGGCAGGCTCTGAGCAGGGGCAGGAGAGGGCTTAGGCAGGGGCTGTTGGTACCTGCTCATTTCAGGGATGAACCTGCAGCTGGGTGATACACCCGAGTGTGATGCACTCTGAGTGTGGTGAGTGTATCAGAGTTCAAAGGGTTTAATGTAGCTGCTAAGCAGCTTGGGAGAGAAGATGATAGTCCCACATGCCTTTAGCTCCTTTAGGGTGTGTGTTCCTCTAAGGCTACTTAAAGATCAGCTTTGCCCCTGCTTTTACTTCTGTTTCAAACTCTGATTTTGTTTCAAACTCTGTCTGTGTTTGCTCCAGAAGTCTCATTGTTCTGCCTGCCTGCAGGCCGTTGAGGGGACTGGTGGTTCTGGCAGGCGTGGAGTGGGCTGCTGGAGACAGGGCTGTCTAGAAGTGGGCAGTGGGGAGGGAAGCGTTCTTGTCTGCAGCAAGTCCCCTGCTTCTTAGGTTGGAGGGGCTGCTGCCCCTATGGAAGGGTGCACCAAGTCCCCCCAGGCAGCTCAGGTGTTGCTTTGCCACAGAGGGGCCCGAGATGGGCTGGTGAGACTGCCCTGGCTGTTCTGTGGTGCAGGGCCTGTGCTGGCTCTGCGTTGTGCCGTGGCAGTCACAGGGGTGTTTCACACCGGTTCACTTTCTGACCGCATCTGTATTGGTTTGGTTTTGGGCAGTGAATGAAACTGTGCTTTTCTGATGGTCTTATTACTTATGGTAATAATTACTTATGGTTTATTACTTTTTCAAGTTCCCTTAGGTGTTTTCATCAGCAAATGTCATCTTTTGTCATGTGGACACCAGATTTAATTGCTGAAAGGCCAAGTCTCCATTGTGCTTGTATTATTTAGTATTTTCCTTGCGTTAATCTGATGATACATTCTGAAATTGAGTTTCCCCTTTTCCCTCCCCTCCCCCCTCCCCAATATTTGTCATCCTCTCTGTGTAGTAAGTAACATTTGGGTTAGTTGGCTTTAACTGGGGAGTAAGAAGGAGGCAGGGTTGGAATTGTTTTGAAAGCTATAGATGAGTTTTTGTCTGCCCTATAGAAGGGCATCACCTGCTTAGTGCTGTAGTGCAGTACTGGATAATTTCAATCAATGGAGCTACAGCATTTTGCAAAGTGATGGATACAGGTATTTTCAAGTCCTCATTTCAGGAGGCCACTTAGTTTTACCAAAGTCATTTGGACATATTCATAGATGTGAGGTTTTCTCCACTTCACCGATTCAGAATGAAATTAATTGTGCTGAAACACTTGACTGAATTTAAATTTTAGAGTAATTCTTGTGCCTCTTCCTTCATTGATGCATCTGTTAAAACTGTATGGTTTTGTTCTCTTGAATTTGTTTGGGGTTCTGTGTTGGGTTTTTTTCCCTCCCAGAAAGAGGCATAAGGTCACGGTCACTCACTATTTCATTAGAATTAGCTTTTTTCAGGGACTGTGACCTTACCTTGTTGAAGCCACTTTGGCAGCTTTTTACCCGTACGGAAAACAACTTGTGTCATGACATGGCCAAGCCTGGGATTCTTCTTCCTCTTCGTCGTGCGCTTGCAGAACTCTTCCTTGTTACAGAAAACAGAGTTAGTGTAAGCAGTTCCTGTACTTGCACCCCTCCTCTCCCCAGTGCCCAGAATGATACATAGTTCAGTGTTAAATTAAAAGCAGTTTTCCTTTCCCTTGGCAAAGTTCATCAGAGCTTTAGAACCATTAAATGCTTCAGAAACATGACAAACTTTCTCTTGTGGAGTCTGGCAGCAAATTCTACTAGAGGGGCCATGCTGTTGCCATATCCATTGTGGAGCCTTATATAATAGTCATGACTCCTCCTTATGCACTTCAGGCAGCAAGCCCTAAAGCCACTCTTTATTCTGAGAGGAATGCTGCTTTAATAATTAATTTAAAGGTATTTAAATGTGCTTTTCCTTGAGTTGGTTTTGCACATTACGTAGGAACAGTCTGTAAGGAACTGATTTCTGTGTTCACAAAGTGTGTTCTAGTCAGGGAGAGTCTTATGTGTAGTTCAGATACCTTTGGTTCATGGGGACTACTGTAATGATCAGCATTTTAATGATAATGAGTAGGATGATATCTTTACTAGAAGTGTTGGTGTTCACTGAAGGCTTTGTTGCAGGAGCTTGGATCTCTACAAGAGTATTTGCTTGCCTTAAATACTGAAGATCAACTTCATCGCTGCACAGCACAGGTCATAAGATTGCACAACCTCAGTGATGTGTGGGTTTGCAATATCTTTCTGACAGGCAGAGATAATGAATGGTTTCTGACTGCCCAGTGCAGTTGTATAAAGCAGAGATAAATGTACTTTGACTTCCCAATACCCTGAAAGGCTTCTGAAATACGTGAATGAGCTACGCACAAATGTTCTCCTTTCCTAGTCAGCTG
>NW_026913722.1:0-31287 GCF_034315485.1 Pezoporus occidentalis
GGTATGAAACCGAAGGAGAGACTGCAATGATGGTGACACCGTTGCAAAGCAGCCTGTGTGCTGAAGAGGCCCAGCACTAGCTTTCCCTGCTGGTTCTTCTGCTGTGGGAGCAGATGCCACTGTTCTTTCTGTGCTGACTGTGTTGCTGCCAGCAGAGAGCAGGCTCTGAACTGATTCCATTCAAATGCTTTTCCTGTATGAAAGGGAGCAGTGAAAGCAACGATGGATGCACCAATGTAAAGGTGATTGTGTGCTGAACAGGTCCAGCACAAGCTTTCAATCCTGGCTCTTCTGCTGTGGGAGCAGAGGCCAAACGTTCGTGCTGTACTCACTGTGCTGCCTGCAGCTGAGAGCGACCAGCTGAGAATTTGGATTCAAATGGAGTTTTAGGTATGAAACCGAGGAGAGACTGCAATGATGGTGACACCGTTGCAAAGCAGCCTGTGTGCTGAAGAGGCCCAGCACTAGCTTTCCCTGCTGGTTCTTCTGCTGTGGGAGCAGATGCCACTGTTCTTTCTGTGCTGACTGTGTTGCTGCGCAGCAGAGAGCAGGCTCTGAACTGATTCCATTCAAATGCTTTTCCTGTATGAAAGGGAGCAGTGAAAGCAACGATGGATGCACCAATGTAAAGGTGATTGTGTGCTGAACAGGTCCAGCACAAGCTTTCAATCCTGGCTCTTCTGCTGTGGGAGCAGAAGCCAAACGTTCGTGCTGTACTCACTGTGCTGCCTGCAGCTGAGAGAGACCAGCTGAGAATTTGGATTCAAATGGACTTTTAGGTATGAAACCGAG
Source organism: Pezoporus occidentalis (assembly GCF_034315485.1). NCBI lineage: Eukaryota > Metazoa > Chordata > Aves > Psittaciformes > Psittacidae > Pezoporus > Pezoporus occidentalis. The sequence continues at coordinate 793 of NW_026913722.1, forward strand.
GAGAGACTGCAATGATGGTGACACCGTTGCAAAGCAGCCTGTGTGCTGAAGAGGCCCAGCACTAGCTTTCCCTGCTGGTTCTTCTGCTGTGGGAGCAGATGCCACTGTTCATTCTGTGCTGACTGTGTTGCTGCGCAGCAGAGAGCAGGCTCTGAACTGATTCCATTCAAATGCTTTTCCTGTATGAAAGGGAGCAGTGAAAGCAACGATGGATGCACCAATGTAAAGGTGATTGTGTGCTGAACAGGTCCAGCACAAGCTTTCAATCCTGGCTCTTCTGCTGTGGGAGCAGAAGCCAAACGTTCGTGCTGTACTCACTGTGCTGCCTGCAGCTGAGAGAGACCAGCTGAGAATTTGGATTCAAATGGAGTTTTAGGTATGAAACCGAGGAGAGACTGCAATGATGGTGACACCGTTGCAAAGCAGCCTGTGTGCTGAAGAGGCCCAGCACTAGCTTTCCCTGCTGGTTCTTCTGCTGTGGGAGCAGATGCCACTGTTCTTTCTGTGCTGACTGTGTTGCTGCCAGCAGAGAGCAGGCTCTGAACTGATTCCATTCAAATGCTTTTCCTGTATGAAAGGGAGCAGTGAAAGCAACGATGGATGCACCAATGTAAAGGTGATTGTGTGCTGAACAGGTCCAGCACAAGCTTTCAATCCTGGCTCTTCTGCTGTGGGAGCAGAAGCCAAACGTTCGTGCTGTAATCACTGTGCTGCTGGGCAGCTGAGAGCGACCAGCTGAGAATTTGGATTCAAATGGAGTTTTAGGTATGAAACCGAGGAGAGACTGCAATGATGGTGACACCGTTGCAAAGCAGCCTGTGTGCTGAAGAGGCCCAGCACTAGCTTTCCCTGCTGGTTCTTCTGCTGTGGGAGCAGATGCCACTGTTCATTCTGTGCTGACTGTGTTGCTGCGCAGCAGAGAGCAGGCTCTGAACTGATTCCATTCAAATGCTTTTCCTGTATGAAAGGGAGCAGTGAAAGCAACGATGGATGCACCAATGTAAAGGTGATTGTGTGCTGAACAGGTCCAGCACAAGCTTTCAATCCTGGCTCTTCTGCTGTGGGAGCAGAAGCCAAACGTTCGTGCTGTACTCACTGTGCTGCCTGCAGCTGAGAGCGACCAGCTGAGAATTTGGATTCAAATGGAGTTTTAGGTATGAAACCGAGGAGAGACTGCAATGATGGTGACACCGTTGCAAAGCAGCCTGTGTGCTGAAGAGGCCCAGCACTAGCTTTCCCTGCTGGTTCTTCTGCTGTGGGAGCAGATGCCACTGTTCTTTCTGTGCTGACTGTGTTGCTGCGCAGCAGAGAGCAGGCTCTGAACTGATTCCATTCAAATGCTTTTCCTGTATGAAAGGGAGCAGTGAAAGCAACGATGGATGCACCAATGTAAAGGTGATTGTGTGCTGAACAGGTCCAGCACAAGCTTTCAATCCTGGCTCTTCTGCTGTGGGAGCAGAAGCCAAACGTTCGTGCTGTACTCACTGTGCTGCTGGGCAGCTGAAAGCGACCAGCTGAGAATTTGGATTCAAATGGAGTTTTAGGTATGAAACCGAGGAGAGACTGCAATGATGGTGACACCGTTGCAAAGCAGCCTGTGTGCTGAAGAGGCCCAGCACTAGCTTTCCCTGCTGGTTCTTCTGCTGTGGGAGCAGATGCCACTGTTCATTCTGTGCTGACTGTGTTGCTGCGCAGCAGAGAGCAGGCTCTGAACTGATTCCATTCAAATGCTTTTCCTGTATGAAAGGGAGCAGTGAAAGCAACGATGGATGCACCAATGTAAAGGTGATTGTGTGCTGAACAGGTCCAGCACAAGCTTTCAATCCTGGCTCTTCTGCTGTGGGAGCAGAAGCCAAACGTTCGTGCTGTACTCACTGTGCTGCCTGCAGCTGAGAGCGACCAGCTGAGAATTTGGATTCAAATGGAGTTTTAGGTATGAAACCGAGGAGAGACTGCAATGATGGTGACACCGTTGCAAAGCAGCCTGTGTGCTGAAGAGGCCCAGCACTAGCTTTCCCTGCTGGTTCTTCTGCTGTGGGAGCAGATGCCACTGTTCTTTCTGTGCTGACTGTGTTGCTGCCAGCAGAGAGCAGGCTCTGAACTGATTCCATTCAAATGCTTTTCCTGTATGAAAGGGAGCAGTGAAAGCAACGATGGATGCACCAATGTAAAGGTGATTGTGTGCTGAACAGGTCCAGCACAAGCTTTCAATCCTGGCTCTTCTGCTGTGGGAGCAGAAGCCAAACGTTCGTGCTGTACTCACTGTGCTGCTGGGCAGCTGAAAGCGACCAGCTGAGAATTTGGATTCAAATGGAGTTTTAGGTATGAAACCGAGGAGAGACTGCAATGATGGTGACACCGTTGCAAAGCAGCCTGTGTGCTGAAGAGGCCCAGCACTAGCTTTCCCTGCTGGTTCTTCTGCTGTGGGAGCAGATGCCACTGTTCATTCTGTGCTGACTGTGTTGCTGCGCAGCAGAGAGCAGGCTCTGAACTGATTCCATTCAAATGCTTTTCCTGTATGAAAGGGAGCAGTGAAAGCAACGATGGATGCACCAATGTAAAGGTGATTGTGTGCTGAACAGGTCCAGCACAAGCTTTCAATCCTGGCTCTTCTGCTGTGGGAGCAGAAGCCAAACGTTCGTGCTGTACTCACTGTGCTGCTGGGCAGCTGAGAGCGACCAGCTGAGAATTTGGATTCAAATGGACTTTTAGGTATGAAACCGAGGAGAGACTGCAATGATGGTGACACCGTTGCAAAGCAGCCTGTGTGCTGAAGAGGCCCAGCACTAGCTTTCCCTGCTGGTTCTTCTGCTGTGGGAGCAGATGCCACTGTTCATTCTGTGCTGACAGTGTTGCTGCGCAGCAGAGAGCAGGCTCTGAACTGATTCCATTCAAATGCTTTTCCTGTATGAAAGGGAGCAGTGAAAGCAACGATGGATGCACCAATGTAAAGGTGATTGTGTGCTGAACAGGTCCAGCACAAGCTTTCAATCCTGGCTCTTCTGCTGTGGGAGCAGAAGCCAAACGTTCGTGCTGTACTCACTGTGCTGCCTGCAGCTGAGAGAGACCAGCTGAGAATTTGGATTCAAATGGAGTTTTAGGTATGAAACCGAGGAGAGACTGCAATGATGGTGACACCGTTGCAAAGCAGCCTGTGTGCTGAAGAGGCCCAGCACTAGCTTTCCCTGCTGGTTCTTCTGCTGTGGGAGCAGATGCCACTGTTCGTTCTGTGCTGACTGTGTTGCTGCCAGCAGAGAGCAGGCTCTGAACTGATTCCATTCAAATGCTTTTCCTGTATGAAAGGGAGCAGTGAAAGCAACGATGGATGCACCAATGTAAAGGTGATTGTGTGCTGAACAGGTCCAGCACAAGCTTTCCCTCCTGGCTCTTCTGCTGTGGGAGCAGAAGCCAAACGTTCGTGCTGTACTCACTGTGCTGCTGGGCAGCTGAAAGCGACCAGCTGAGAATTTGGATTCAAATGGAGTTTTAGGTATGAAACCGAGGAGAGACTTCAATGATGGTGACACCGTTGCAAAGCAGCCTGTGTGCTGAAGAGGCCCAGCACTAGCTTTCCCTGCTGGTTCTTATGCTGTGGGAGCAGATGCCACTGTTCTTTCTGTGCTGACTGTGTTGCTGCCAGCAGAGAGCAGGCTCTGAACTGATTCCATTCAAATGCTTTTCCTGTATGAAAGGGAGCAGTGAAAGCAACGATGGATGCACCAATGTAAAGGTGATTGTGTGCTGAACAGGTCCAGCACAAGCTTTCAATCCTGGCTCTTCTGCTGTGGGAGCAGAAGCCAAACGTTCGTGCTGTACTCACTGTGCTGCTGGGCAGCTGAGAGCGACCAGCTGAGAATTTGGATTCAAATGGAGTTTTAGGTATGAAACCGAGGAGAGACTGCAATGATGGTGACACCGTTGCAAAGCAGCCTGTGTGCTGAAGAGGCCCAGCACTAGCTTTCCCTGCTGGTTCTTCTGCTGTGGGAGCAGATGCCACTGTTGATTCTGTGCTGACAGTGTTGCTGCGCAGCAGAGAGCAGGCTCTGAACTGATTCCATTCAAATGCTTTTCCTGTATGAAAGGGAGCAGTGAAAGCAACGATGGATGCACCAATGTAAAGGTGATTGTGTGCTGAACAGGTCCAGCACAAGCTTTCAATCCTGGCTCTTCTGCTGTGGGAGCAGAAGCCAAACGTTCGTGCTCTGATTCCATTCAATTGCTTTTCCTGTATGAAAGGGAGCAGTGAAAGCAACGATGGATGCACCAATGTAAAGGTGATTGTGTGCTGAACAGGTCCAGCACAAGCTTTCAATCCTGGCTCTTCTGCTGTGGGAGCAGAAGAAAAACGTTCGTGCTGTACTCAATGTGCTGCCTGCAGCTGAGAGAGACCAGCTGAGAATTTGGATTCAAATGGAGTTTTAGGTATGAAACCGAGGAGAGACTGCAATGATGGTGACACCGTTGCAAAGCAGCCTGTGTGCTGAAGAGGCCCAGCACTAGCTTTCCCTGCTGGTTCTTCTGCTGTGGGAGCAGATGCCACTGTTCTTTCTGTGCTGACTGTGTTGCTGCCAGCAGAGAGCAGGCTCTGAACTGATTCCATTCAAATGCTTTTCCTGTATGAAAGGGAGCAGTGAAAGCAACGATGGATGCACCAATGTAAAGGTGATTGTGTGCTGAACAGGTCCAGCCCGTGTGCTGAAGAGGCCCAGCACTAGCTTTCCCTGCTGGTTCTTCTGCTGTGGGAGCAGATGCCACTGTTCATTCTGTGCTGACAGTGTTGCTGCGCAGCAGAGAGCAGGCTCTGAACTGATTCCATTCAAATGCTTTTCCTGTATGAAAGGGAGCAGTGAAAGCAACGATGGATGCACCAATGTAAAGGTGATTGTGTGCTGAACAGGTCCAGCACAAGCTTTCAATCCTGGCTCTTCTGCTGTGGGAGCAGAAGCCAAACGTTCGTGCTGTACTCACTGTGCTGCTGGGCAGCTGAGAGAGACCAGCTGAGAATTTGGATTCAAATGGAGTTTTAGGTATGAAACCGAGGAGAGACTGCAATGATGGTGACACCGTTGCAAAGCAGCCTGTGTGCTGAAGAGGCCCAGCACTAGCTTTCCCTGCTGGTTCTTCTGCTGTGGGAGCAGATGCCACTGTTCTTTCTGTGCTGACTGTGTTGCTGCGCAGCAGAGAGCAGGCTCTGAACTGATTCCATTCAAATGCTTTTCCTGTATGAAAGGGAGCAGTGAAAGCAACGATGGATGCACCAATGTAAAGGTGATTGTGTGCTGAACAGGTCCAGCACCAGCTTTCAATCCTGACACTTCTGCTGTGGGAGCAGAAGCCAAACGTTCGTGCTGTACTCACTGTGCTGCTGGGCAACTGAAAGCGACCAGCTGAGAATTTGGATTCAAATGGAGTTTTAGGTATGAAACCGAGGAGAGACTGCAATGATGGTGACACCGTTGCAAAGCAGCCTGTGTGCTGAAGAGGCCCAGCACTAGCTTTCCCTGCTGGTTCTTCTGCTGTGGGAGCAGATGCCACTGTTCTTTCTGTGCTGACTGTGTTGCTGCCAGCAGAGAGCAGGCTCTGAACTGATTCCATTCAAATGCTTTTCCTGTATGAAAGGGAGCAGTGAAAGCAACGATGGATGCACCAATGTAAAGGTGATTGTGTGCTGAACAGGTCCAGCACAAGCTTTCAATCCTGGCTCTTCTGCTGTGGGAGCAGAAGCCAAACGTTCGTGCTGTACTCACTGTGCTGCTGGGCAGCTGAAAGCGACCAGCTGAGAATTTGGATTCAAATGGAGTTTTAGGTATGAAACCGAGGAGAGACTGCAATGATGGTGACACCGTTGCAAAGCAGCCTGTGTGCTGAAGAGGCCCAGCACTAGCTTTCCCTGCTGGTTCTTCTGCTGTGGGAGCAGATGCCACTGTTCTTTCTGTGCTGACTGTGTTGCTGCCAGCAGAGAGCAGGCTCTGAACTGATTCCATTCAAATGCTTTTCCTGTATGAAAGGGAGCAGTGAAAGCAACGATGGATGCACCAATGTAAAGGTGATTGTGTGCTGAACAGGTCCAGCACAAGCTTTCAATCCTGGCTCTTCTGCTGTGGGAGCAGAAGCCAAACGTTCGTGCTGTACTCACTGTGCTGCTGGGCAACTGAGAGCGACCAGCTGAGAATTTGGATTCAAATGGAGTTTTAGGTATGAAACCGAGGAGAGACTGCAATGATGGTGACACCGTTGCAAAGCAGCCTGTGTGCTGAAGAGGCCCAGCACTAGCTTTCCCTGCTGGTTCTTCTGCTGTGGGAGCAGATGCCACTGTTCATTCTGTGCTGACAGTGTTGCTGCGCAGCAGAGAGCAGGCTCTGAACTGATTCCATTCAAATGCTTTTCCTGTATGAAAGGGAGCAGTGAAAGCAACGATGGATGCACCAATGTAAAGGTGATTGTGTGCTGAACAGGTCCAGCACAAGCTTTCAATCCTGGCTCTTCTGCTGTGGGAGCAGAAGCCAAACGTTCGTGCTGTACTCACTGTGCTGCCTGGGCAGCTGAAAGAGACCAGCTGAGAATTTGGATTCAAATGGACTTTTAGGTATGAAACCGAGGAGAGACTGCAATGATGGTGACACCGTTGCAAAGCAGCCTGTGTGCTGAAGAGGCCCAGCACTAGCTTTCCCTGCTGGTTCTTCTGCTGTGGGAGCAGATGCCACTGTTCATTCTGTGCTGACTGTGTTGCTGCGCAGCAGAGAGCAGGCTCTGAACTGATTCCATTCAAATGCTTTTCCTGTATGAAAGGGAGCAGTGAAAGCAACGATGGATGCACCAATGTAAAGGTGATTGTGTGCTGAACAGGTCCAGCACAAGCTTTCAATCCTGGCTCTTCTGCTGTGGGAGCAGAAGCCAAACGTTCGTGCTGTACTCACTGTGCTGCCTGCAGCTGAAAGAGACCAGCTGAGAATTTGGATTCAAATGGACTTTTAGGTATGAAACCGAGGAGAGACTGCAATGATGGTGACACCGTTGCAAAGCAGCCTGTGTGCTGAAGAGGCCCAGCACTAGCTTTCCCTGCTGGTTCTTCTGCTGTGGGAGCAGATGCCACTGTTCTTTCTGTGCTGACTGTGTTGCTGCCAGCAGAGAGCAGGCTCTGAACTGATTCCATTCAAATGCTTTTCCTGTATGAAAGGGAGCAGTGAAAGCAACGATGGATGCACCAATGTAAAGGTGATTGTGTGCTGAACAGGTCCAGCACAAGCTTTCAATCCTGGCTCTTCTGCTGTGGGAGCAGAAGCCAAACGTTCGTGCTGTACTCACTGTGCTGCCTGCAGCTGAGAGAGACCAGCTGAGAATTTGGATTCAAATGGAGTTTTAGGTATGAAACCGAGGAGAGACTGCAATGATGGTGACACCGTTGCAAAGCAGCCTGTGTGCTGAAGAGGCCCAGCACTAGCTTTCCCTGCTGGTTCTTCTGCTGTGGGAGCAGATGCCACTGTTCATTCTGTGCTGACTGTGTTGCTGCGCAGCAGAGAGCAGGCTCTGAACTGATTCCATTCAATTGCTTTTCCTGTATGAAAGGGAGCAGTGAAAGCAACGATGGATGCACCAATGTAAAGGTGATTGTGTGCTGAACAGGTCCAGCACAAGCTTTCAATCCTGGCTCTTCTGCTGTGGGAGCAGAAGCCAAACGTTCGTGCTGTACTCACTGTGCTGCCTGCAGCTGAAAGAGACCAGCTGAGAATTTGGATTCAAATGGAGTTTTAGGTATGAAACCGAGGAGAGACTGCAATGATGGTGACACCGTTGCAAAGCAGCCTGTGTGCTGAAGAGGCCCAGCACTAGCTTTCCCTGCTGGTTCTTCTGCTGTGGGAGCAGATGCCACTGTTCTTTCTGTGCTGACTGTGTTGCTGCCAGCAGAGAGCAGGCTCTGAACTGATTCCATTCAAATGCTTTTCCTGTATGAAAGGGAGCAGTGAAAGCAACGATGGATGCACCAATGTAAAGGTGATTGTGTGCTGAACAGGTCCAGCACAAGCTTTCAATCCTGGCTCTTCTGCTGTGGGAGCAGAAGCCAAACGTTCGTGCTGTACTCACTGTGCTGCTGGGCAACTGAAAGCGACCAGCTGAGAATTTGGATTCAAATGGAGTTTTAGGTATGAAACCGAGGAGAGACTGCAATGATGGTGACACCGTTGCAAAGCAGCCTGTGTGCTGAAGAGGCCCAGCACTAGCTTTCCCTGCTGGTTCTTCTGCTGTGGGAGCAGATGCCACTGTTCTTTCTGTGCTGACTGTGTTGCTGCCAGCAGAGAGCAGGCTCTGAACTGATTCCATTCAAATGCTTTTCCTGTATGAAAGGGAGCAGTGAAAGCAACGATGGATGCACCAATGTAAAGGTGATTGTGTGCTGAACAGGTCCAGCACAAGCTTTCAATCCTGGCTCTTCTGCTGTGGGAGCAGAAGCCAAACGTTCGTGCTGTACTCACTGTGCTGCTGGGCAACTGAAAGTGACCAGCTGAGAATTTGGATTCAAATGGAGTTTTAGGTATGAAACCGAGGAGAGACTGCAATGATGGTGACACAGTTGCAAAGCAGCCTGTGTGCTGAAGAGGCCCAGCACTAGCTTTCCCTGCTGGTTCTTCTGCTGTGGGAGCAGATGCCACTGTTCATTCTGTGCTGACAGTGTTGCTGCGCAGCAGAGAGCAGGCTCTGAACTGATTCCATTCAAATGCTTTTCCTGTATGAAAGGGAGCAGTGAAAGCAACGATGGATGCACCAATGTAAAGGTGATTGTGTGCTGAACAGGTCCAGCACAAGCTTTCAATCCTGGCTCTTCTGCTGTGGGAGCAGAAGCCAAACGTTCGTGCTGTACTCACTGTGCTGCTGGGCAGCTGAAAGAGACCAGCTGAGAATTTGGATTCAAATGGACTTTTAGGTATGAAACCGAGGAGAGACTGCAATGATGGTGACACCGTTGCAAAGCAGCCTGTGTGCTGAAGAGGCCCAGCACTAGCTTTCCCTGCTGGTTCTTCTGCTGTGGGAGCAGATGCCACTGTTCATTCTGTGCTGACAGTGTTGCTGCGCAGCAGAGAGCAGGCTCTGAACTGATTCCATTCAATTGCTTTTCCTGTATGAAAGGGAGCAGTGAAAGCAACGATGGATGCACCAATGTAAAGGTGATTGTGTGCTGAACAGGTCCAGCACCAGCTTTCAATCCTGGCTCTTCTGCTGTGGGAGCAGAGGCCAAACGTTCGTGCTGTACTCACTGTGCTGCCTGCAGCTGAGAGAGACCAGCTGAGAATTTGGATTCAAATGAAGTTTTAGGTATGAAACCGAGGAGAGACTGCAATGATGGTGACACCGTTGCAAAGCAGCCTGTGTGCTGAAGAGGCCCAGCACTAGCTTTCCCTGCTGGTTCTTCTGCTGTGGGAGCAGATGCCACTGTTCATTCTGTGCTGACTGTGTTGCTGCGCAGCAGAGAGCAGGCTCTGAACTGATTCCATTCAAATGCTTTTCCTGTATGAAAGGGAGCAGTGAAAGCAACGATGGATGCACCAATGTAAAGGTGATTGTGTGCTGAACAGGTCCAGCACAAGCTTTCAATCCTGGCTCTTCTGCTGTGGGAGCAGAAGCCAAACGTTCGTGCTGTACTCACTGTGCTGCTGGGCAACTGAAAGCGACCAGCTGAGAATTTGGATTCAAATGGAGTTTTAGGTATGAAACCGAGGAGAGACTGCAATGATGGTGACACCTTTGCAAAGCAGCCTGTGTGCTGAAGAGGCCCAGCACTAGCTTTCCCTGCTGGTTCTTCTGCTGTGGGAGCAGATGCCACTGTTCTTTCTGTGCTGACAGTGTTGCTGCGCAGCAGAGAGCAGGCTCTGAACTGATTCCATTCAAATGCTTTTCCTGTATGAAAGGGAGCAGTGAAAGCAACGATGGATGCACCAATGTAAAGGTGATTGTGTGCTGAACAGGTCCAGCACAAGCTTTCAATCCTGGCTCTTCTGCTGTGGGAGCAGAAGCCAAACGTTCGTGCTGTACTCACTGTGCTGCCTGCAACTGAAAGAGACCAGCTGAGAATTTGGATTCAAATGGAGTTTTAGGTATGAAACCGAGGAGAGACTGCAATGATGGTGACACCGTTGCAAAGCAGCCTGTGTGCTGAAGAGGCCCAGCACTAGCTTCCCCTGCTGGTTCTTCTGCTGTGGGAGCAGCCGCCACTCTTCTTTCTGTGCTGACTGTGTGCTGCCAGCAGAGAGCAGGCTCAGAACTGATTCCATTCAAATGCTTTTCCTGTATGAAAGGGAGCAGTGAAAGCAACGATGGATGCACCAATGTAAAGGTGATTGTGTGCTGAACAGGTCCAGCACAAGCTTTCAATCCTGACACTTCTGTTGTGGGAGCAGAAGCCAAACGTTCGTGCTGTACTCACTGTGCTGCTGGGCAACTGAAAGCGACCAGCTGAGAATTTGGATTCAAATGGAGTTTTAGGTATGAAACCGAGGAGAGACTGCAATGATGGTGACACCGTTGCAAAGCAGCCTGTGTGCTGAAGAGGCCCAGCACTAGCTTTCCCTGCTGGTTCTTCTGCTGTGGGAGCAGATGCCACTGTTCTTTCTGTGCTGACAGTGTTGCTGCGCAGCAGAGAGCAGGCTCTGAACTGATTCCATTCAAATGCTTTTCCAGTAGGAAAGGGAGCAGTGAAAGCAACCAGATGCCACTGTTGATTCTGTGCTGACAGTGTTGCTGCGCAGCAGAGAGCAGGCTCTGAACTGATTCCATTCAAATGCTTTTCCTGTATGAAAGGGAGCAGTGAAAGCAACGATGGATGCACCAATGTAAAGGTGATTGTGTGCTGAACAGGTCCAGCACAAGCTTTCAATCCTGGCTCTTCTGCTGTGGGAGCAGAAGCCAAACGTTCGTGCTGTACTCACTGTGCTGCCTGCAGCTGAGAGAGACCAGCTGAGAATTTGGATTCAAATGGAGTTTTAGGTATGAAACCGAGGAGAGACTGCAATGATGGTGACACCGTTGCAAAGCAGCCTGTGTGCTGAAGAGGCCCAGCACTAGCTTTCCCTGCTGGTTCTTCTGCTGTGGGAGCAGATGCCACTGTTCTTTCTGTGCTGACTGTGTTGCTGCGCAGCAGAGAGCAGGCTCTGAACTGATTCCATTCAAATGCTTTTCCTGTATGAAAGGGAGCAGTGAAAGCAACGATGGATGCACCAATGTAAAGGTGATTGTGTGCTGAACAGGTCCAGCACAAGCTTTCAATCCTGGCTCTTCTGCTGTGGGAGCAGAAGCCAAACGTTCGTGCTGTACTCACTGTGCTGCTGGGCAGCTGAAAGAGACCAGCTGAGAATTTGGATTCAAATGGAGTTTTAGGTATGAAACCGAGGAGAGACTGCAATGATGGTGACACCGTTGCAAAGCAGCCTGTGTGCTGAAGAGGCCCAGCACTAGCTTTCCCTGCTGGTTCTTCTGCTGTGGGAGCAGATGCCACTGTTCTTTCTGTGCTGACTGTGTTGCTGCCAGCAGAGAGCAGGCTCTGAACTGATTCCATTCAAATGCTTTTCCTGTATGAAAGGGAGCAGTGAAAGCAACGATGGATGCACCAATGTAAAGGTGATTGTGTGCTGAACAGGTCCAGCACAAGCTTTCAATCCTGGCTCTTCTGCTGTGGGAGCAGAAGCCAAACGTTCGTGCTGTACTCACTGTGCTGCTGGGCAGCTGAAAGCGACCAGCTGAGAATTTGGATTCAAATGGAGTTTTAGGTATGAAACCGAGGAGAGACTGCAATGATGGTGACACCGTTGCAAAGCAGCCTGTGTGCTGAAGAGGCCCAGCACTAGCTTTCCCTGCTGGTTCTTCTGCTGTGGGAGCAGATGCCACTGTTGATTCTGTGCTGACAGTGTTGCTGCGCAGCAGAGAGCAGGCTCTGAACTGATTCCATTCAAATGCTTTTCCTGTATGAAAGGGAGCAGTGAAAGCAACGATGGATGCACCAATGTAAAGGTGATTGTGTGCTGAACAGGTCCAGCACAAGCTTTCAATCCTGGCTCTTCTGCTGTGGGAGCAGAAGCCAAACGTTCGTGCTGTACTCACTGTGCTGCCTGGGCAGCTGAAAGAGACCAGCTGAGAATTTGGATTCAAATGGAGTTTTAGGTATGAAACCGAGGAGAGACTGCAATGATGGTGACACCGTTGCAAAGCAGCCTGTGTGCTGAAGAGGCCCAGCACTAGCTTTCCCTGCTGGTTCTTCTGCTGTGGGAGCAGATGCCACTGTTCATTCTGTGCTGACTGTGTTGCTGCCAGCAGAGAGCAGGCTCTGAACTGATTCCATTCAAATGCTTTTCCTGTATGAAAGGGAGCAGTGAAAGCAACGATGGATGCACCAATGTAAAGGTGATTGTGTGCTGAACAGGTCCAGCACAAGCTTTCAATCCTGGCTCTTCTGCTGTGGGAGCAGAAGCCAAACGTTCGTGCTGTACTCACTGTGCTGCTGGGCAACTGAAAGCGACCAGCTGAGAATTTGGATTCAAATGGAGTTTTAGGTATGAAACCGAGGAGAGACTGCAATGATGGTGACACCGTTGCAAAGCAGCCTGTGTGCTGAAGAGGCCCAGCACTAGCTTTCCCTGCTGGTTCTTCTGCTGTGGGAGCAGATGCCACTGTTCATTCTGTGCTGACTGTGTTGCTGCCAGCAGAGAGCAGGCTCTGAACTGATTCCATTCAAATGCTTTTCCTGTATGAAAGGGAGCAGTGAAAGCAACGATGGATGCACCAATGTAAAGGTGATTGTGTGCTGAACAGGTCCAGCACAAGCTTTCAATCCTGGCTCTTCTGCTGTGGGAGCAGAAGCCAAACGTTCGTGCTGTACTCACTGTGCTGCTGGGCAACTGAAAGCGACCAGCTGAGAATTTGGATTCAAATGGAGTTTTAGGTATGAAACCGAGGAGAGACTGCAATGATGGTGACACCGTTGCAAAGCAGCCTGTGTGCTGAAGAGGCCCAGCACTAGCTTTCCCTGCTGGTTCTTCTGCTGTGGGAGCAGATGCCACTGTTCATTCTGTGCTGACTGTGTTGCTGCCAGCAGAGAGCAGGCTCTGAACTGATTCCATTCAAATGCTTTTCCTGTATGAAAGGGAGCAGTGAAAGCAACGATGGATGCACCAATGTAAAGGTGATTGTGTGCTGAACAGGTCCAGCACAAGCTTTCAATCCTGGCTCTTCTGCTGTGGGAGCAGAAGCCAAACGTTCGTGCTGTACTCACTGTGCTGCTGGGCAGCTGAAAGCGACCAGCTGAGAATTTGGATTCAAATGGAGTTTTAGGTATGAAACCGAGGAGAGACTGCAATGATGGTGACACCGTTGCAAAGCAGCCTGTGTGCTGAAGAGGCCCAGCACTAGCTTTCCCTGCTGGTTCTTCTGCTGTGGGAGCAGATGCCACTGTTCATTCTGTGCTGACTGTGTTGCTGCGCAGCAGAGAGCAGGCTCTGAACTGATTCCATTCAAATGCTTTTCCTGTATGAAAGGGAGCAGTGAAAGCAACGATGGATGCACCAATGTAAAGGTGATTGTGTGCTGAACAGGTCCAGCACAAGCTTTCAATCCTGGCTCTTCTGCTGTGGGAGCAGAAGCCAAACGTTCGTGCTGTACTCACTGTGCTGCTGGGCAGCTGAAAGCGACCAGCTGAGAATTTGGATTCAAATGGAGTTTTAGGTATGAAACCGAGGAGAGACTGCAATGATGGTGACACCGTTGCAAAGCAGCCTGTGTGCTGAAGAGGCCCAGCACTAGCTTTCCCTGCTGGTTCTTCTGCTGTGGGAGCAGATGCCACTGTTCTTTCTGTGCTGACTGTGTTGCTGCCAGCAGAGAGCAGGCTCTGAACTGATTCCATTCAAATGCTTTTCCTGTATGAAAGGGAGCAGTGAAAGCAACGATGGATGCACCAATGTAAAGGTGATTGTGTGCTGAACAGGTCCAGCACAAGCTTTCAATCCTGGCTCTTCTGCTGTGGGAGCAGAAGCCAAACGTTGGTGCTGTACTCACTGTGCTGCTGGGCAACTGAAAGCGACCAGCTGAGAATTTGGATTCAAATGGAGTTTTAGGTATGAAACCGAGGAGAGACTGCAATGATGGTGACACCGTTGCAAAGCAGCCTGTGTGCTGAAGAGGCCCAGCACTAGCTTTCCCTGCTGGTTCTTCTGCTGTGGGAGCAGATGCCACTGTTCATTCTGTGCTGACAGTGTTGCTGCGCAGCAGAGAGCAGGCTCTGAACTGATTCCATTCAAATGCTTTTCCTGTATGAAAGGGAGCAGTGAAAGCAACGATGGATGCACCAATGTAAAGGTGATTGTGTGCTGAACAGGTCCAGCACAAGCTTTCAATCCTGGCTCTTCTGCTGTGGGAGCAGAAGCCAAACGTTCGTGCTGTACTCACTGTGCTGCTGGGCAACTGAAAGCGACCAGCTAAGAATTTGGATTCACTGTGGGAGCAGAAGCCAAACGTTCGTGCTGTACTCACTGTGCTGCCTGCAACTGAAAGAGACCAGCTGAGAATTTGGATTCAAATGGAGTTTTAGGTATGAAACCGAGGAGAGACTGCAATGATGGTGACACCGTTGCAAAGCAGCCTGTGTGCTGAAGAGGCCCAGCACTAGCTTTCCCTGCTGGTTCTTCTGCTGTGGGAGCAGATGCCACTGTTCATTCTGTGCTGACAGTGTTGCTGCCAGCAGAGAGCAGGCTCTGAACTGATTCCATTCAAATGCTTTTCCTGTATGAAAGGGAGCAGTGAAAGCAACGATGGATGCACCAATGTAAAGGTGATTGTGTGCTGAACAGGTCCAGCACAAGCTTTCAATCCTGGCTCTTCTGCTGTGGGAGCAGAAGCCAAACGTTCGTGCTGTACTCACTGTGCTGCCTGCAACTGAAAGCGACCAGCTGAGAATTTGGATTCAAATGGAGTTTTAGGTATGAAACCGAGGAGAGACTGCAATGATGGTGACACCGTTGCAAAGCAGCCTGTGTGCTGAAGAGGCCCAGCACTAGCTTTCCCTGCTGGTTCTTCTGCTGTGGGAGCAGATGCCACTGTTCTTTCTGTGCTGACTGTGTTGCTGCGCAGCAGAGAGCAGGCTCTGAACTGATTCCATTCAAATGCTTTTCCTGTATGAAAGGGAGCAGTGAAAGCAACGATGGATGCACCAATGTAAAGGTGATTGTGTGCTGAACAGGTCCAGCACAAGCTTTCAATCCTGGCTCTTCTGCTGTGGGAGCAGAAGCCAAACGTTCGTGCTGTACTCACTGTGCTGCTGGGCAACTGAAAGCGACCAGCTGAGAATTTGGATTCAAATGGAGTTTTAGGTATGAAACCGAGGAGAGACTGCAATGATGGTGACACCGTTGCAAAGCAGCCTGTGTGCTGAAGAGGCCCAGCACTAGCTTTCCCTGCTGGTTCTTCTGCTGTGGGAGCAGATGCCACTGTTCATTCTGTGCTGACAGTGTTGCTGCGCAGCAGAGAGCAGGCTCTGAACTGATTCCATTCAAATGCTTTTCCTGTATGAAAGGGAGCAGTGAAAGCAACGATGGATGCACCAATGTAAAGGTGATTGTGTGCTGAACAGGTCCAGCACAAGCTTTCCCTCCTGGCTCTTCTGCTGTGGGAGCAGAAGCCAAACGTTCGTGCTGTACTCACTGTGCTGCCTGCAGCTGAGAGACCAGCAGTGTGTGCTGAACAGGTCCAGCACAAGCTTTCAATCCTGGCTCTTCTGCTGTGGGAGCAGAAGCCAAACGTTCGTGCTGTACTCACTGTGCTGCCTGCAGCTGAGAGAGACCAGCTGAGAATTTGGATTCAAATGGAGTTTTAGGTATGAAACCGAGGAGAGACTGCAATGATGGTGACACCGTTGCAAAGCAGCCTGTGTGCTGAAGAGGCCCAGCACTAGCTTTCCCTGCTGGTTCTTCTGCTGTGGGAGCAGATGCCACTGTTCATTCTGTGCTGACTGTGTTGCTGCCAGCAGAGAGCAGGCTCTGAACTGATTCCATTCAAATGCTTTTCCTGTATGAAAGGGAGCAGTGAAAGCAACGATGGATGCACCAATGTAAAGGTGATTGTGTGCTGAACAGGTCCAGCACAAGCTTTCAATCCTGGCTCTTCTGCTGTGGGAGCAGAAGCCAAACGTTCGTGCTGTACTCACTGTGCTGCTGGGCAGCTGAGAGAGACCAGCTGAGAATTTGGATTCAAATGGAGTTTTAGGTATGAAACCGAGGAGAGACTGCAATGATGGTGACACCGTTGCAAAGCAGCCTGTGTGCTGAAGAGGCCCAGCACTAGCTTTCCCTGCTGGTTCTTCTGCTGTGGGAGCAGATGCCACTGTTCTTTCTGTGCTGACTGTGTTGCTGCGCAGCAGAGAGCAGGCTCTGAACTGATTCCATTCAAATGCTTTTCCTGTATGAAAGGGAGCAGTGAAAGCAACGATGGATGCACCAATGTAAAGGTGATTGTGTGCTGAACAGGTCCAGCACAAGCTTTCAATCCTGGCTCTTCTGCTGTGGGAGCAGAAGCCAAACGTTCGTGCTGTACTCACTGTGCTGCTGGGCAGCTGAAAGCGACCAGCTGAGAATTTGGATTCAAATGGAGTTTTAGGTATGAAACCGAGGAGAGACTGCAATGATGGTGACACCGTTGCAAAGCAGCCTGTGTGCTGAAGAGGCCCAGCACTAGCTTTCCCTGCTGGTTCTTCTGCTGTGGGAGCAGATGCCACTGTTCATTCTGTGCTGACTGTGTTGCTGCCAGCAGAGAGCAGGCTCTGAACTGATTCCATTCAAATGCTTTTCCTGTATGAAAGGGAGCAGTGAAAGCAACGATGGATGCACCAATGTAAAGGTGATTGTGTGCTGAACAGGTCCAGCACAAGCTTTCAATCCTGGCTCTTCTGCTGTGGGAGCAGAAGCCAAACGTTCGTGCTGTACTCACTGTGCTGCTGGGCAGCTGAAAGAGACCAGCTGAGAATTTGGATTCAAATGGAGTTTTAGGTATGAAACCGAGGAGAGACTGCAATGATGGTGACACCGTTGCAAAGCAGCCTGTGTGCTGAAGAGGCCCAGCACTAGCTTTCCCTGCTGGTTCTTCTGCTGTGGGAGCAGATGCCACTGTTCTTTCTGTGCTGACTGTGTTGCTGCCAGCAGAGAGCAGGCTCTGAACTGATTCCATTCAAATGCTTTTCCTGTATGAAAGGGAGCAGTGAAAGCAACGATGGATGCACCAATGTAAAGGTGATTGTGTGCTGAACAGGTCCAGCACAAGCTTTCAATCCTGGCTCTTCTGCTGTGGGAGCAGAAGCCAAACGTTCGTGCTGTACTCACTGTGCTGCCTGCAGCTGAGAGAGACCAGCTGAGAATTTGGATTCAAATGGAGTTTTAGGTATGAAACCGAGGAGAGACTGCAATGATGGTGACACCGTTGCAAAGCAGCCTGTGTGCTGAAGAGGCCCAGCACTAGCTTTCCCTGCTGGTTCTTCTGCTGTGGGAGCAGATGCCACTGTTCATTCTGTGCTGACTGTGTTGCTGCCAGCAGAGAGCAGGCTCTGAACTGATTCCATTCAAATGCTTTTCCTGTATGAAAGGGAGCAGTGAAAGCAACGATGGATGCACCAATGTAAAGGTGATTGTGTGCTGAACAGGTCCAGCACAAGCTTTCAATCCTGGCTCTTCTGCTGTGGGAGCAGAAGCCAAACGTTCGTGCTGTACTCACTGTGCTGCTGGGCAGCTGAGAGAGACCAGCTGAGAATTTGGATTCAAATGGAGTTTTAGGTATGAAACCGAGGAGAGACTGCAATGATGGTGACACCGTTGCAAAGCAGCCTGTGTGCTGAAGAGGCCCAGCACTAGCTTTCCCTGCTGGTTCTTCTGCTGTGGGAGCAGATGCCACTGTTCATTCTGTGCTGACTGTGTTGCTGCCAGCAGAGAGCAGGCTCTGAACTGATTCCATTCAAATGCTTTTCCTGTATGAAAGGGAGCAGTGAAAGCAACGATGGATGCACCAATGTAAAGGTGATTGTGTGCTGAACAGGTCCAGCACAAGCTTTCAATCCTGGCTCTTCTGCTGTGGGAGCAGAAGCCAAACGTTCGTGCTGTACTCACTGTGCTGCTGGGCAGCTGAAAGAGACCAGCTGAGAATTTGGATTCAAATGGAGTTTTAGGTATGAAACCGAGGAGAGACTGCAATGATGGTGACACCGTTGCAAAGCAGCCTGTGTGCTGAAGAGGCCCAGCACTAGCTTTCCCTGCTGGTTCTTCTGCTGTGGGAGCAGATGCCACTGTTCATTCTGTGCTGACTGTGTTGCTGCGCAGCAGAGAGCAGGCTCTGAACTGATTCCATTCAAATGCTTTTCCTGTATGAAAGGGAGCAGTGAAAGCAACGATGGATGCACCAATGTAAAGGTGATTGTGTGCTGAACAGGTCCAGCACAAGCTTTCAATCCTGGCTCTTCTGCTGTGGGAGCAGAAGCCAAACGTTCGTGCTGTACTCACTGTGCTGCTGGGCAGCTGAAAGCGACCAGCTGAGAATTTGGATTCAAATGGAGTTTTAGGTATGAAACCGAGGAGAGACTGCAATGATGGTGACACCGTTGCAAAGCAGCCTGTGTGCTGAAGAGGCCCAGCACTAGCTTTCCCTGCTGGTTCTTCTGCTGTGGGAGCAGATGCCACTGTTCTTTCTGTGCTGACTGTGTTGCTGCGCAGCAGAGAGCAGGCTCTGAACTGATTCCATTCAAATGCTTTTCCTGTATGAAAGGGAGCAGTGAAAGCAACGATGGATGCACCAATGTAAAGGTGATTGTGTGCTGAACAGGTCCAGCACAAGCTTTCAATCCTGGCTCTTCTGCTGTGGGAGCAGAAGCCAAACGTTCGTGCTGTACTCACTGTGCTGCTGGGCAGCTGAGAGACCAGCTGAGAATTTGGATTCAAATGGAGTTTTAGGTATGAAACCGAGGAGAGACTGCAATGATGGTGACACCGTTGCAAAGCAGCCTGTGTGCTGAAGAGGCCCAGCACTAGCTTTCCCTGCTGGTTCTTCTGCTGTGGGAGCAGATGCCACTGTTCATTCTGTGCTGACTGTGTTGCTGCCAGCAGAGAGCAGGCTCTGAACTGATTCCATTCAAATGCTTTTCCTGTATGAAAGGGAGCAGTGAAAGCAACGATGGATGCACCAATGTAAAGGTGATTGTGTGCTGAACAGGTCCAGCACAAGCTTTCAATCCTGACTCTTCTGCTGTGGGAGCAGAAGCCAAACGTTCGTGCTGTACTCACTGTGCTGCTGGGCAACTGAAAGCGACCAGCTGAGAATTTGGATTCAAATGGAGTTTTAGGTATGAAACCGAGGAGAGACTGCAATGATGGTGACACCGTTGCAAAGCAGCCTGTGTGCTGAAGAGGCCCAGCACTAGCTTTCCCTGCTGGTTCTTCTGCTGTGGGAGCAGATGCCACTGTTCATTCTGTGCTGACTGTGTTGCTGCGCAGCAGAGAGCAGGCTCTGAACTGATTCCATTCAAATGCTTTTCCTGTATGAAAGGGAGCAGTGAAAGCAACGATGGATGCACCAATGTAAAGGTGATTGTGTGCTGAACAGGTCCAGCACAAGCTTTCAATCCTGGCTCTTCTGCTGTGGGAGCAGAAGCCAAACGTTCGTGCTGTACTCACTGTGCTGCTGGGCAGCTGAAAGAGACCAGCTGAGAATTTGGATTCAAATGGAGTTTTAGGTATGAAACCGAGGAGAGACTGCAATGATGGTGACACCGTTGCAAAGCAGCCTGTGTGCTGAAGAGGCCCAGCACTAGCTTTCCCTGCTGGTTCTTCTGCTGTGGGAGCAGATGCCACTGTTCATTCTGTGCTGACTGTGTTGCTGCCAGCAGAGAGCAGGCTCTGAACTGATTCCATTCAAATGCTTTTCCTGTATGAAAGGGAGCAGTGAAAGCAACGATGGATGCACCAATGTAAAGGTGATTGTGTGCTGAACAGGTCCAGCACAAGCTTTCAATCCTGGCTCTTCTGCTGTGGGAGCAGAAGCCAAACGTTCGTGCTGTACTCACTGTGCTGCTGGGCAGCTGAAAGCGACCAGCTGAGAATTTGGATTCAAATGGAGTTTTAGGTATGAAACCGAGGAGAGACTGCAATGATGGTGACACCGTTGCAAAGCAGCCTGTGTGCTGAAGAGGCCCAGCACTAGCTTTCCCTGCTGGTTCTTCTGCTGTGGGAGCAGATGCCACTGTTCATTCTGTGCTGACTGTGTTGCTGCGCAGCAGAGAGCAGGCTCTGAACTGATTCCATTCAAATGCTTTTCCTGTATGAAAGGGAGCAGTGAAAGCAACGATGGATGCACCAATGTAAAGGTGATTGTGTGCTGAACAGGTCCAGCACAAGCTTTCAATCCTGGCTCTTCTGCTGTGGGAGCAGAAGCCAAACGTTCGTGCTGTACTCACTGTGCTGCTGGGCAACTGAAAGAGACCAGCTGAGAATTTGGATTCAAATGGAGTTTTAGGTATGAAACCGAGGAGAGACTGCAATGATGGTGACACCGTTGCAAAGCAGCCTGTGTGCTGAAGAGGCCCAGCACTAGCTTTCCCTGCTGGTTCTTCTGCTGTGGGAGCAGATGCCACTGTTCATTCTGTGCTGACTGTGTTGCTGCCAGCAGAGAGCAGGCTCTGAACTGATTCCATTCAAATGCTTTTCCTGTATGAAAGGGAGCAGTGAAAGCAACGATGGATGCACCAATGTAAAGGTGATTGTGTGCTGAACAGGTCCAGCACAAGCTTTCAATCCTGGCTCTTCTGCTGTGGGAGCAGAAGCCAAACGTTCGTGCTGTACTCACTGTGCTGCTGGGCAGCTGAAAGAGACCAGCTGAGAATTTGGATTCAAATGGAGTTTTAGGTATGAAACCGAGGAGAGACTGCAATGATGGTGACACCGTTGCAAAGCAGCCTGTGTGCTGAAGAGGCCCAGCACTAGCTTTCCCTGCTGGTTCTTCTGCTGTGGGAGCAGATGCCACTGTTCATTCTGTGCTGACTGTGTTGCTGCCAGCAGAGAGCAGGCTCTGAACTGATTCCATTCAAATGCTTTTCCTGTATGAAAGGGAGCAGTGAAAGCAACGATGGATGCACCAATGTAAAGGTGATTGTGTGCTGAACAGGTCCAGCACAAGCTTTCAATCCTGGCTCTTCTGCTGTGGGAGCAGAAGCCAAACGTTCGTGCTGTACTCACTGTGCTGCTGGGCAGCTGAAAGAGACCAGCTGAGAATTTGGATTCAAATGGAGTTTTAGGTATGAAACCGAGGAGAGACTGCAATGATGGTGACACCGTTGCAAAGCAGCCTGTGTGCTGAAGAGGCCCAGCACTAGCTTTCCCTGCTGGTTCTTCTGCTGTGGGAGCAGATGCCACTGTTCTTTCTGTGCTGACTGTGTTGCTGCCAGCAGAGAGCAGGCTCTGAACTGATTCCATTCAAATGCTTTTCCTGTATGAAAGGGAGCAGTGAAAGCAACGATGGATGCACCAATGTAAAGGTGATTGTGTGCTGAACAGGTCCAGCACAAGCTTTCAATCCTGGCTCTTCTGCTGTGGGAGCAGAAGCCAAACGTTCGTGCTGTACTCACTGTGCTGCTGGGCAGCTGAAAGAGACCAGCTGAGAATTTGGATTCAAATGGAGTTTTAGGTATGAAACCGAGGAGAGACTGCAATGATGGTGACACCGTTGCAAAGCAGCCTGTGTGCTGAAGAGGCCCAGCACTAGCTTTCCCTGCTGGTTCTTCTGCTGTGGGAGCAGATGCCACTGTTCATTCTGTGCTGACTGTGTTGCTGCCAGCAGAGAGCAGGCTCTGAACTGATTCCATTCAAATGCTTTTCCTGTATGAAAGGGAGCAGTGAAAGCAACGATGGATGCACCAATGTAAAGGTGATTGTGTGCTGAACAGGTCCAGCACAAGCTTTCAATCCTGGCTCTTCTGCTGTGGGAGCAGAAGCCAAACGTTCGTGCTGTACTCACTGTGCTGCTGGGCAGCTGAGAGAGACCAGCTGAGAATTTGGATTCAAATGGAGTTTTAGGTATGAAACCGAGGAGAGACTGCAATGATGGTGACACCGTTGCAAAGCAGCCTGTGTGCTGAAGAGGCCCAGCACTAGCTTTCCCTGCTGGTTCTTCTGCTGTGGGAGCAGATGCCACTGTTCTTTCTGTGCTGACTGTGTTGCTGCCAGCAGAGAGCAGGCTCTGAACTGATTCCATTCAAATGCTTTTCCTGTATGAAAGGGAGCAGTGAAAGCAACGATGGATGCACCAATGTAAAGGTGATTGTGTGCTGAACAGGTCCAGCACAAGCTTTCAATCCTGGCTCTTCTGCTGTGGGAGCAGAAGCCAAACGTTCGTGCTGTACTCACTGTGCTGCTGGGCAGCTGAAAGCGACCAGCTGAGAATTTGGATTCAAATGGAGTTTTAGGTATGAAACCGAGGAGAGACTGCAATGATGGTGACACCGTTGCAAAGCAGCCTGTGTGCTGAAGAGGCCCAGCACTAGCTTTCCCTGCTGGTTCTTCTGCTGTGGGAGCAGATGCCACTGTTCATTCTGTGCTGACTGTGTTGCTGCCAGCAGAGAGCAGGCTCTGAACTGATTCCATTCAAATGCTTTTCCTGTATGAAAGGGAGCAGTGAAAGCAACGATGGATGCACCAATGTAAAGGTGATTGTGTGCTGAACAGGTCCAGCACAAGCTTTCAATCCTGGCTCTTCTGCTGTGGGAGCAGAAGCCAAACGTTCGTGCTGTACTCACTGTGCTGCTGGGCAGCTGAAAGCGACCAGCTGAGAATTTGGATTCAAATGGAGTTTTAGGTATGAAACCGAGGAGAGACTGCAATGATGGTGACACCGTTGCAAAGCAGCCTGTGTGCTGAAGAGGCCCAGCACTAGCTTTCCCTGCTGGTTCTTCTGCTGTGGGAGCAGATGCCACTGTTCATTCTGTGCTGACTGTGTTGCTGCCAGCAGAGAGCAGGCTCTGAACTGATTCCATTCAAATGCTTTTCCTGTATGAAAGGGAGCAGTGAAAGCAACGATGGATGCACCAATGTAAAGGTGATTGTGTGCTGAACAGGTCCAGCACAAGCTTTCAATCCTGGCTCTTCTGCTGTGGGAGCAGAAGCCAAACGTTCGTGCTGTACTCACTGTGCTGCCTGCAGCTGAGAGAGACCAGCTGAGAATTTGGATTCAAATGGAGTTTTAGGTATGAAACCGAGGAGAGACTGCAATGATGGTGACACCGTTGCAAAGCAGCCTGTGTGCTGAAGAGGCCCAGCACTAGCTTTCCCTGCTGGTTCTTCTGCTGTGGGAGCAGATGCCACTGTTCTTTCTGTGCTGACTGTGTTGCTGCGCAGCAGAGAGCAGGCTCTGAACTGATTCCATTCAAATGCTTTTCCTGTATGAAAGGGAGCAGTGAAAGCAACGATGGATGCACCAATGTAAAGGTGATTGTGTGCTGAACAGGTCCAGCACAAGCTTTCAATCCTGGCTCTTCTGCTGTGGGAGCAGAAGCCAAACGTTCGTGCTGTACTCACTGTGCTGCCTGCAGCTGAAAGCGACCAGCTGAGAATTTGGATTCAAATGGAGTTTTAGGTATGAAACCGAGGAGAGACTGCAATGATGGTGACACCGTTGCAAAGCAGCCTGTGTGCTGAAGAGGCCCAGCACTAGCTTTCCCTGCTGGTTCTTCTGCTGTGGGAGCAGATGCCACTGTTCATTCTGTGCTGACAGTGTTGCTGCGCAGCAGAGAGCAGGCTCTGAACTGATTCCATTCAAATGCTTTTCCTGTATGAAAGGGAGCAGTGAAAGCAACGATGGATGCACCAATGTAAAGGTGATTGTGTGCTGAACAGGTCCAGCACAAGCTTTCAATCCTGGCTCTTCTGCTGTGGGAGCAGAAGCCAAACGTTCGTGCTGTACTCACTGTGCTGCTGGGCAGCTGAGAGCGACCAGCTGAGAATTTGGATTCAAATGGAGTTTTAGGTATGAAACCGAGGAGAGACTGCAATGATGGTGACACCGTTGCAAAGCAGCCTGTGTGCTGAAGAGGCCCAGCACTAGCTTTCCCTGCTGGTTCTTCTGCTGTGGGAGCAGATGCCACTGTTCTTTCTGTGCTGACTGTGTTGCTGCCAGCAGAGAGCAGGCTCTGAACTGATTCCATTCAAATGCTTTTCCTGTATGAAAGGGAGCAGTGAAAGCAACGATGGATGCACCAATGTAAAGGTGATTGTGTGCTGAACAGGTCCAGCACAAGCTTTCAATCCTGGCTCTTCTGCTGTGGGAGCAGAAGCCAAACGTTCGTGCTGTACTCACTGTGCTGCCTGCAGCTGAGAGCGACCAGCTGAGAATTTGGATTCAAATGGAGTTTTAGGTATGAAACCGAGGAGAGACTGCAATGATGGTGACACCGTTGCAAAGCAGCCTGTGTGCTGAAGAGGCCCAGCACTAGCTTTCCCTGCTGGTTCTTCTGCTGTGGGAGCAGATGCCACTGTTCATTCTGTGCTGACTGTGTTGCTGCCAGCAGAGAGCAGGCTCTGAACTGATTCCATTCAAATGCTTTTCCTGTATGAAAGGGAGCAGTGAAAGCAACGATGGATGCACCAATGTAAAGGTGATTGTGTGCTGAACAGGTCCAGCACAAGCTTTCAATCCTGGCTCTTCTGCTGTGGGAGCAGAAGCCAAACGTTCGTGCTGTACTCACTGTGCTGCTGGGCAGCTGAAAGCGACCAGCTGAGAATTTGGATTCAAATGGAGTTTTAGGTATGAAACCGAGGAGAGACTGCAATGATGGTGACACCGTTGCAAAGCAGCCTGTGTGCTGAAGAGGCCCAGCACTAGCTTTCCCTGCTGGTTCTTCTGCTGTGGGAGCAGATGCCACTGTTCTTTCTGTGCTGACTGTGTTGCTGCCAGCAGAGAGCAGGCTCTGAACTGATTCCATTCAAATGCTTTTCCTGTATGAAAGGGAGCAGTGAAAGCAACGATGGATGCACCAATGTAAAGGTGATTGTGTGCTGAACAGGTCCAGCACAAGCTTTCAATCCTGGCTCTTCTGCTGTGGGAGCAGAAGCCAAACGTTCGTGCTGTACTCACTGTGCTGCCTGCAGCTGAGAGAGACCAGCTGAGAATTTGGATTCAAATGGAGTTTTAGGTATGAAACCGAGGAGAGACTGCAATGATGGTGACACCGTTGCAAAGCAGCCTGTGTGCTGAAGAGGCCCAGCACTAGCTTTCCCTGCTGGTTCTTCTGCTGTGGGAGCAGATGCCACTGTTCATTCTGTGCTGACTGTGTTGCTGCGCAGCAGAGAGCAGGCTCTGAACTGATTCCATTCAAATGCTTTTCCTGTATGAAAGGGAGCAGTGAAAGCAACGATGGATGCACCAATGTAAAGGTGATTGTGTGCTGAACAGGTCCAGCACAAGCTTTCAATCCTGGCTCTTCTGCTGTGGGAGCAGAAGCCAAACGTTCGTGCTGTACTCACTGTGCTGCCTGCAGCTGAGAGAGACCAGCTGAGAATTTGGATTCAAATGGAGTTTTAGGTATGAAACCGAGGAGAGACTGCAATGATGGTGACACCGTTGCAAAGCAGCCTGTGTGCTGAAGAGGCCCAGCACTAGCTTTCCCTGCTGGTTCTTCTGCTGTGGGAGCAGATGCCACTGTTCATTCTGTGCTGACTGTGTTGCTGCGCAGCAGAGAGCAGGCTCTGAACTGATTCCATTCAAATGCTTTTCCTGTATGAAAGGGAGCAGTGAAAGCAACGATGGATGCACCAATGTAAAGGTGATTGTGTGCTGAACAGGTCCAGCACAAGCTTTCAATCCTGGCTCTTCTGCTGTGGGAGCAGAAGCCAAACGTTCGTGCTGTACTCACTGTGCTGCTGGGCAACTGAAAGCGACCAGCTGAGAATTTGAATTCAAATGGAGTTTTAGGTATGAAACCGAGGAGAGACTGCAATGATGGTGACACCGTTGCAAAGCAGCCTGTGTGCTGAAGAGGCCCAGCACTAGCTTTCCCTGCTGGTTCTTCTGCTGTGGGAGCAGATGCCACTGTTCTTTCTGTGCTGACTGTGTTGCTGCCAGCAGAGAGCAGGCTCTGAACTGATTCCATTCAAATGCTTTTCCTGTATGAAAGGGAGCAGTGAAAGCAACGATGGATGCACCAATGTAAAGGTGATTGTGTGCTGGACAGGTCCAGCACCAGCTTTCAATCCTGACACTTCTGTTGTGGGAGGAGAAGCCAAACGTTGGTGCTGTACTCACTGTGCTGCCTGCAACTGAAAGCGACCAGCTGAGAATTTGGATTCAAATGGAGTTTTAGGTATGAAACCGAGGAGAGACTGCAATGATGGTGACACCGTTGCAAAGCAGCCTGTGTGCTGAAGAGGCCCAGCACTAGCTTTCCCTGCTGGTTCTTCTGCTGTGGGAGCAGATGCCACTGTTCTTTCTGTGCTGACTGTGTTGCTGCCAGCAGAGAGCAGGCTCTGAACTGATTCCATTCAAATGCTTTTCCTGTATGAAAGGGAGCAGTGAAAGCAACGATGGATGCACCAATGTAAAGGTGATTGTGTGCTGAACAGGTCCAGCACAAGCTTTCAATCCTGGCTCTTCTGCTGTGGGAGCAGAGGCCAAACGTTCGTGCTGTACTCACTGTGCTGCCTGGAGCTGAAAGCGACCAGCTGAGAATTTGGATTCAAATGGAGTTTTAGGTATGAAACCGAGGAGAGACTGCAATGATGGTGACACCGTTGCAAAGCAGCCTGTGTGCTGAAGAGGCCCAGCACTAGCTTTCCCTGCTGGTTCTTCTGCTGTGGGAGCAGATGCCACTGTTCTTTCTGTGCTGACTGTGTTGCTGCGCAGCAGAGAGCAGGCTCTGAACTGATTCCATTCAAATGCTTTTCCTGTATGAAAGGGAGCAGTGAAAAGCAACGATGGATGCACCAATGTAAAGGTGATTGTGTGCTGAACAGGTCCAGCACCAGCTTTCAATCCTGACACTTCTGCTGTGGGTTCAGAAGCCAAACGTTCGTGCTGTAATCACTGTGCTGCCTGCAGCTGAAAGAGACCAGCTGAGAATTTGGATTCAAATGGAGTTTTAGGTATGAAACCGAGGAGAGACTGCAATGATGGTGACACCGTTGCAAAGCAGCCTGTGTGCTGAAGAGGCCCAGCACTAGCTTTCCCTGCTGGTTCTTCTGCTGTGGGAGCAGATGCCACTGTTCGTTCTGTGCTGACAGTGTTGCTGCGCAGCAGAGAGCAGGCTCTGAACTGATTCCATTCAAATGCTTTTCCTGTATGAAAGGGAGCAGTGAAAGCAACGATGGATGCACCAATGTAAAGGTGATTGTGTGCTGAACAGGTCCAGCACAAGCTTTCAATCTTGGCTCTTCTGCTGTGGGAGCAGAAGCCAAACGTTCGTGCTGTACTCACTGTGCTGCTGGGCAACTGAAAGAGACCAGCTGAGAATTTGGATTCAAATGGAGTTTTAGGTATGAAACCGAGGAGAGACTGCAATGATGGTGACACCGTTGCAAAGCAGCCTGTGTGCTGAAGAGGCCCAGCACTAGCTTTCCCTGCTGGTTCTTCTGCTGTGGGAGCAGATGCCACTGTTCTTTCTGTGCTGACTGTGTTGCTGCCAGCAGAGAGCAGGCTCTGAACTGATTCCATTCAAATGCTTTTCCTGTATGAAAGGGAGCAGTGAAAGCAACGATGGATGCACCAATGTAAAGGTGATTGTGTGCTGAACAGGTCCAGCACAAGCTTTCCCTCCTGGCTCTTCTGCTGTGGGAGCAGAAGCCAAACGTTCGTGCTGTAATCACTGTGCTGCTGGGCAGCTGAAAGCGACCAGCTGAGAATTTGGATTCAAATGGAGTTTTAGGTATGAAACCGAGGAGAGACTGCAATGATGGTGACACCGTTGCAAAGCAGCCTGTGTGCTGAAGAGGCCCAGCACTAGCTTTCCCTGCTGGTTCTTCTGCTGTGGGAGCAGATGCCACTGTTCTTTCTGTGCTGACTGTGTTGCTGTGCAGCAGAGAGCAGGCTCTGAACTGATTCCATTCAAATGCTTTTCCTGTATGAAAGGGAGCAGTGAAAGCAACGATGGATGCACCAATGTAAAGGTGATTGTGTGCTGAACAGGTCCAGCACCAGCTTTCAATCCTGGCTCTTCTGCTGTGGGAGCAGAAGCCAAACGTTCGTGCTGTACTCACTGTGCTGCTGGGCAACTGAAAGCGACCAGCTGAGAATTTGGATTCAAATGGAGTTTTAGGTATGAAACCGAGGAGAGACTGCAATGATGGTGACACCGTTGCAAAGCAGCCTGTGTGCTGAAGAGGCCCAGCACTAGCTTTCCCTGCTGGTTCTTCTGCTGTGGGAGCAGATGCCACTGTTGATTCTGTGCTGACAGTGTTGCTGCGCAGCAGAGAGCAGGCTCTGAACTGATTCCATTCAAATGCTTTTCCTGTATGAAAGGGAGCAGTGAAAGCAACGATGGATGCACCAATGTAAAGGTGATTGTGTGCTGAACAGGTCCAGCACAAGCTTTCAATCCTGGCTCTTCTGCTGTGGGAGCAGAAGCTAAACGTTCGTGCTGTACTCACTGTGCTGCCTGCAACTGAAAGCGACCAGCTGAGAATTTGGATTCAAATGGAGTTTTAGGTATGAAACCGAGGAGAGACTGCAATGATGGTGACACCGTTGCAAAGCAGCCTGTGTGCTGAAGAGGCCCAGCACTAGCTTTCCCTGCTGGTTCTTCTGCTGTGGGAGCAGATGCCACTGTTCTTTCTGTGCTGACTGTGTTGCTGCCAGCAGAGAGCAGGCTCTGAACTGATTCCATTCAAATGCTTTTCCTGTATGAAAGGGAGCAGTGAAAGCAACGATGGATGAACCAATGTAAAGGTGATTGTGTGCTGAACAGGTCCAGCACAAGCTTTCCCTCCTGGCTCTTCTGCTGTGGGAGCAGAAGCCAAACGTTCGTGCTGTACTCACTGTGCTGCTGGGCAGCTGAAAGCGACCACCTGAGAATTTGGATTCAAATGGAGTTTTAGGTATGAAACTGAGGAGAGACTGCAATGATGGTGACACCGTTGCAAAGCAGCCTGTGTGCTGAAGAGGCCCAGCACTAGCTTTCCCTGCTGGTTCTTCTGCTGTGGGAGCAGATGCCACTGTTCTTTCTGTGCTGACTGTGTTGCTGCGCAGCAGAGAGCAGGCTCTGAACTGATTCCATTCAAATGCTTTTCCTGTATGAAAGGGAGCAGTGAAAGCAACGATGGATGCACCAATGTAAAGGTGATTGTGTGCTGAACAGGTCCAGCACAAGCTTTCCCTCCTGGCTCTTCTGCTGTGGGAGCAGAAGCCAAACGTTCGTGCTGTACTCACTGTGCTGCCTGCAGCTGAGAGAGACCAGCTGAGAATTTGGATTCAAATGGAGTTTTAGGTATGAAACCGAGGAGAGACTGCAATGATGGTGACACCGTTGCAAAGCAGCCTGTGTGCTGAAGAGGCCCAGCACTAGCTTTCCCTGCTGGTTCTTCTGCTGTGGGAGCAGATGCCACTGTTCGTTCTGTGCTGACTGTGTTGCTGCCAGCAGAGAGCAGGCTCTGAACTGATTCCATTCAAATGCTTTTCCTGTATGAAAGGGAGCAGTGAAAGCAACGATGGATGCACCAATGTAAAGGTGATTGTGTGCTGAACAGGTCCAGCACCAGCTTTCAATCCTGGCTCTTCTGCTGTGGGAGCAGAAGCCAAACGTTCGTGCTGTACTCACTGTGCTGCCTGCAGCTGAGAGAGACCAGCTGAGAATTTGGATTCAAATGGAGTTTTAGGTATGAAACCGAGGAGAGACTGCAATGATGGTGACACCGTTGCAAAGCAGCCTGTGTGCTGAAGAGGCCCAGCACTAGCTTTCCCTGCTGGTTCTTCTGCTGTGGGAGCAGATGCCACTGTTCATTCTGTGCTGACTGTGTTGCTGCGCAGCAGAGAGCAGGCTCTGAACTGATTCCATTCAAATGCTTTTCCTGTATGAAAGGGAGCAGTGAAAGCAACGATGGATGCACCAATGTAAAGGTGATTGTGTGCTGAACAGGTCCAGCACAAGCTTTCAATCCTGGCTCTTCTGCTGTGGGAGCAGAGGCCAAACGTTCGTGCTGTACTCACTGTGCTGCCTGCAGCTGAGAGCGACCAGCTGAGAATTTGGATTCAAATGGAGTTTTAGGTATGAAACCGAGGAGAGACTGCAATGATGGTGACACCGTTGCAAAGCAGCCTGTGTGCTGAAGAGGCCCAGCACTAGCTTTCCCTGCTGGTTCTTCTGCTGTGGGAGCAGATGCCACTGTTGATTCTGTGGTATGAAACCGAGGAGAGACTGCAATGATGGTGACACCGTTGCAAAGCAGCCTGTGTGCTGAAGAGGCCCAGCACTAGCTTTCCCTGCTGGTTCTTCTGCTGTGGGAGCAGATGCCACTGTTG
>NW_026913723.1:0-13272 GCF_034315485.1 Pezoporus occidentalis
CAGGCCAGTTTAACCCAGTCCAACCATATTTAATACACTCCAACTCAGAATAATCCAGTACAGCCCAGTTTAACCCAGACCAGCCCCCTTTAAACAGAGTCCAGCTCAGTTTGATGCAGCCCGGTACACTTTAACACAGACCTGCTCACTTTAACCCAGCCCAGCCCACTTCAGTTCACTCTAGCACAATTTAAAACTGTCCAGCACTGTTTAACACAGTCCAGCTCAGTTCAATCCATCCCAGCCCAGTTTAACCCAGTCCAGCCACATTTAATACACTCCAGCCCAGTTTAACCCAGTGCAGCCCAGTTTAACCCAGGCCAACCCACTATGATACAGCCCAGCTCACTTTGATCCTCCCCAGCCCAGTTCAGTTTACTCCAGCACAGTTTAACCCAGTCCAGCTCACTTTGATCCAGCCCAGCCCACTTCAGTTCACTCTAGCACAGTTTAAGCCACTCCAGCCCACTTTAACACAGTCCAGCTCAGTTTAAACACAGTCCAGCTCAGTTTGATCCAGCCCAGCCCACTTTATCCCAGTCTAGCTCACTTTCATCCTGCCCAGCCCACTTCAGTTCACTCTAGCACTGTTTAACCATGTCCAGCCCACTTTAACCCAGTCCAGCTCAGTTCAATCCATCCCAGCCCAGTTTAACCCAGTCCAGCCCAGTTTAACCCAGTCCAGCTCAATTTAACCCAGTCCAGCCATGTTTAACCCAGTCCAGCCCAGTTTGTTACAGCCCAGCCCAGTTTAACCCAGTCCAGCCATTTAATCCTCCAGCCAGCACACTTCCAGCTCAAGCACAGTCCATAATCCAGTCCAGCCCACTTTAACACCCAGTCCTTTAAGCCAGTTTAAACACAGTCCAGCCCAGCCCAGTTTAACCCAGTCCAGCTCAGTTTCATCCAGCCCAGCCCACTTCAGTTCACTCTAGCACAGTTTAACCATGTCCAGCCCAGTTTAATCCACTCCGGATCACTTCAATCCATCCCAGCCCAGTTTAACCCAGTCCAGCCATATTTAATACACTCCAGCTCAGTATAATCCAGTCCAGCCCAGTTTAACCCAGGCCAGCCATATTTAATACACAACAGCTCAGTATAATCCAGTCCTGACCAGTTTAACCCAGTCCAGCCCAGTTTAACCCAGTCCAGCCCAGTTTAATGCACTCCAGTACAGTTTAACCCAGCCCAGCCCAGTTTAACCCAGTCCAGCACACTCCAGCTCAGTTTAACCCACTCCAGCCCAGTTTAACCCACCCAGCCCAACCCAGTTTACCACCCATATTTAATACACACCAGCTCAGTTTACTCCAGTCCAGCCCAGTTTAACCCAGTCCAGCCCAGTTTGATACAGCCCAGCCCAGTTTAACCCAGTCCAGCCCAGTTTAACCCAGTCCAGCCCAGTTTGATACAGACCACCCCAGTTTAACCCAGTCCAGCCCAGTTTAACACAGTCCACCCAGTCCAGCCCAGTTTAAACCAGTCCAGCACAGTTTAATACAGCCCAGCCAAGTTTAACCCACTCCAACCCAGTTTAACCCAGCCCAGCCCACTTTAACCCAGTCCAGCTCAGTTTCATCCAGCCCAGCCCACTTCAGTTCACTCTAGCACAGTTTAACCCAGTCCAGCCCACTTTAACCCACTACAGCTAAGTTTAAACACAGTCCAGCTCAGTTTGATCCAGACCGGTCCACTTGAACCCAGTCCAGCTCACTTTAATCCAGCCCAGCCCAGTTCAGTTCACTCTAGCACAGTTTAACCCTGTCCAGCCCAGTTTGATCCAGCCCAGCCCAGTTTAACCCAGTCCAGCCCAGTTTGATCCAGCCCAGCCCAGTTTGATACAGCCCAGCCCAGTTTAATCCAGTCCAGCCATATTTAATACACTCCAGCTCAGTATAATCTACTCCAGCCCAGTTTAATCCAGGCCAGCCCAGTTCAATCCAGCCCAGCCCACTTTAACCCAGTCCAGCCCACTTTAACCCAGTCCAGCCCAGTTTCAGTTCAATCCACCCCAGCACAGTTTAACCCTGTCCAGCCCAGTTTGATCCAGCCCAGCCCAGTTTAACCCAGTCCAGCTCAGTTTAACCCAGTCCAACCATATTTAATACACTCCAGCTCAGTATAATCCACTCCAGCCCAGTTTAACCCTGGCCAGCCCAGTTTGATACAGCCCACCCCAGTTTAACCCAGTCCAGCCCAGTTTAACCCAGTCCAGACCAGTTTATCCCAGTCCAGCCCAGTTTAACCCAGTCCAACCATATTTAATACACTCCAGCTCAGTATAATCCACTCCAGCCCAGTTTAACCCTGTCCAGACCAGTTTGATACAGCCCACTTTCACCCAGCCCAGCCCAGTTTAACCCAGTCCACCCAAGTTTAACCCAGTCCAGCCCAGTCTGATAGAGCCCAGCCCAGTTTAACCCAGTCCAGCAATCTTTAATACACACCAGGTCAGTATAATCCAGTCCACCCCAGTTTAACCCAGCCCAGCCCAGTTTAAGCCAGTCCAGCCCACTTTAATACAGCCCAGCCCATACACTCCAGATCAGTATAATCCACTCCAGCCCAGTTTAACCCTGGCCAACCATATTTAATACACTCCAGCCAGTTTAATCCACTCCAGCCCAGTTTCACTTCAGTAACCCAGTCCAGTTCAGTTTAATCCAGGCCAGCCCAGTTTAGTCCAGTCCAGCCCAGTCCAGCCAGTTTAATACACTCCATCTCAGTTTAATCCAGTCCAGCCCAGCTTCACCCAGTCCAGCCCACTTTCATCCAGCCAAGCCCACTTTAACCTACTCCAGCTCAGTTTAACCCAGACCAGCCCACTTTAATCCAGTCCAGCTAAATTTAATCAAACCCAGCGCAGTTTAACACAGTCCAGCCCAGTTTAGTTCACAGCAGCAGAGTTTAACACAGCCCAGTGTTTAACCCACTCCAGCTGTGTTTAATCCAGCCAGCTCACTTTGATCCAGTCCAGCTCAATTCAATCCAGCAGTTTAATCCAGTCCAGCCCAGCTTCACCCAGTCCAGCTCAGTTTAATCCAGCCCAACTCACTTTGACACAGTCCAACCCAGTTTCATCCAGCCCAGCCCACTTTAACCCACTCCAGCCATATTTAATACACACCAGCTCAGTAGAACACAATCCACCCCAGTCTAACCCAGCCCAGCCCAGCCCACTTCAGTTCACTCTAGCACAGTTTAACCCTGTCCAGCCTAGTTCAATCCATCCCAGCCCAGTTTAACCCACTCCAGCCACATTTAATACACTCCAGCCCAGTTTAACCCAGTGCAGCCCAGTTTAACCCAGGCCAACCCACTTTGATACAGCCCAGCTCACTTTGATCCTCCCCAGCCCACTTCAGTTTACTCCAGCACAGTTTAACCCAGTCCAGCTCACTTTGATCCAGCCCAGCCCACTTCAGTTCACTCTAGCACAGTTTAAGCCAGTCCAGCCCACTTTAACACAGTCCAGCTCAGTTTAAACACAGTCTAGCTCAGTTTGATGCAGCCTAGCCCACTTTATCCCAGTCTAGCTCACTTTCATCCTGCCCAGCCCACTTCAGTTCACTCTAGCACACTTTAACCCTGTCCAGACCAATTTAATTCAGTCCAGCTCAGTTCAATCCATCCCAGCCCAGTTTAACCCGGGTCAGCCCAGTTTGATACATCCCCGGACTGTTTTACCCAGTCGAGCCATTTTTAACCCAGTCCAGCCCAGTTTGTTACAGCCCAGCCCAGTTTAACCCAGTCCAGCCATATTTCATACACTCCAGCTCAATATAATCCAGCCCAGCCAAGTTGAACCCACTCCAACCCAGTTTAACCCAGCCCAGCCCACTTTAACCCAGTCCAGCTCAGTTTCATCCAGCCCAACCCACTTCAGTTCACTCTAGCACAGTTTACCCAGTCCAGCCCACTTTAACCCACTACAGCTAAGTTTAAACACAGTCCAGCTCAGTTTCATACAGCCCGGTCCACTTGAACCCAGTCCAGCTCACTTTAATCCAGCCCAGCCCAGTTCAGTTCACTCTAGCACAGTTCAACCCTGCAAACCCCAGTTTGATCCAGCCCAGCCCAGTTTAACCCAGTCCAGCCCAGTTTAACCCAGGCCAACCATATTTAATAC
Organism: Pezoporus occidentalis; assembly: GCF_034315485.1. NCBI lineage: Eukaryota > Metazoa > Chordata > Aves > Psittaciformes > Psittacidae > Pezoporus > Pezoporus occidentalis. The sequence goes on from NW_026913723.1 coordinate 4,133, forward strand.
ACTCCAGCTCAGTATAATCCACTCCAGCCCAGTTTAACCCTGTCCAGCCCAGTTTGATACAGCCCAGCCCAGTTTGATACAGCCCAGCCCAGTTTAACCCAGTCCAGCCCAGTTTGATACAGCCCACCCCAGTTTAACCCAGCCCAGCCCAGTTTAACCCAGTCCAGCCCAGTTTAACCCAGGCCAACCATATTTAATACACTCCAGCTCAGTATAATCCACTCCAGCCCAGTTTAACCCTGTCCAGCCCAGTTTGATACAGCCCACCCCAGTTTAACCCAGTCCAGCCCAGTTTACACCTGGCCAGCCCAGTTTGATACAGCCCACCCCAGTTTAACCCAGTCCAGCCCAGTTTAAAACATACCAGCGCAGTATAAGCCACTCCAGCCCAGTTTAACCCAGTCCAGCGCAGTTTAATACAGTCCAGCCCAGTTTTAACCCAGGCCAGCCCACTTTGACACAGCCCAGCCCAGTTTAACCCTGTCGAGCCCAGTTTGATACAGCCCAGCCCAGTTTAACCCAGTCCCGCCCAGTTTAACCCAGTACAGCCCAGTTTAACCCAGTCCAGCCCAGTTTAACCCAGGCCAGCCCACTTTGACACAGCCCAGCCCAGTTTAACCCTCCAGCCCAGTTTGATACAGCCCAGCCCAGCCCACTTTATCCCAGTCCAGCTCAGTTTAACCCAGCCCAGCCCAGCCCAGTTTTCCAGCCCAGCCCACCCAGCCCAGTTTAACCCAGTCCACAGTTTAATACAGCCCAAGCCAGTCCAGCCCACTTTAACACAGTCCAGCTCAGTTTAAACACAGTCCAGCTCAGTTTGATCCAGCCCAGCCCACTTTATCCCAGTCTAGCTCACTTTCATCCAGCCCAGCCCACTTCAGTTCACTCTAGCACACTTTAACCCTGTCCAGCCCAATTTAATTCAGTCCAGATCAGTTCAATCCAGTTTAACCCCAGCCCAGTTTAACCCCCAGCCCAGTTTGATACAGCCCAGCCCAGTTTAACCCAGTCCAGCCCAGTTTAACCCAGTCCAGCACAGTTTGATACAGCCCAGCCCAGTTTAACCCAGTCCAGCCCAGTTTAACCCAGGCCAGCACAGTTTGATACAGCCCAGCCCAGTTTAACCCAGCCCAGACCAGATCTAATACACTCCAGCTCACTATAATCCACTCCAGCCCAGTTTAACCCTGTCCAGCCCAGTTTGATACAGCCCAGCCCAGTTTAACCCAGTCCAGCCCTCCAGCCCAGTTTAACCCAGTTTAATCCACTCCAGCCCAGTTTGAACCCAGCCCAGTTTACACCCCAGTTTAACCCAGCCCAGGCCAGTTTGATCCAGCTCAGCCCAGTTTAACACAGTCCAGCCCAGTTTAACCCAGTCCAACCATATTTAATACACTCCAGCTCAGTATAATCCACTCCAGCCCAGTTTAACCCTGGCCAGACCAGTTTGATATAGCCCACCCCAGTTTAACCCAGCCCAGACCAGTCTGATATAGCCCAGCCCAGTTTAACCCAGTCCAGCCCAGTTTTAAGCCAGCCCAGCCCAGTTTAACCCAGTCCAGCCATATTTAATACACTCCAGCTCACTATAATCCACTCCAGTCCAGTTTAACCCAGCCCAGCCCAGTTTAACCCAGTCCACCTATATTTAATACACACCAGCTCAATCTACTCCAGTCCACCCCAGTTTAACCCAGTCCAGACCAGTTTAACTCAGTCCAGCTCACTTTAATCCAGCCCAGCCCACTTCAGTTCACTCTTGCACAGTTTAATCCACTCCAGATCACTTCAATCAATCCCAGCCCAGTTTAACCCAGTCCAGACAAGTCTAAACCAGTCCAGCCCACTTTGATCCAGCCCAGCCCAGTTTAACCCACTCCAGCCATATTTAACATACTCCAGCTCAGTATAATCCACTCCAGCCCAGTTTAACCCAGTCCAGCCCAATTTGATAAAGCCCACCCCAGTTTAACCCACTCCAGCCCACTTTAACCCAGTACAGCCCAGTTTTACCCCACTCCAGCCCAGTTTAACCCAGCCCAGCCCACTTTGATACAACCCAGCCCAGTTTAACCCAGACCAGCTCACTTTCATCCTGCCCAGCCCACTTCAGTTCACTCTAGCACTGTTTAACCCAGTCAAGCCCACTTTAACCCAGACCACCTCACTTCAATCCAACCCAGCCCAGTTTAACCCAGTCCAGCCCACTTTAACCCAGTCCAGCTCAATTTAACCCAGCGCAGACAAGTTTAACCCAGTCCAGTTCAGTCCAGTTCAGTTTAATCCAGGCCAGCCCAGTTTAGTCCAGTCCAGCCGAGTTTAATACACTCCATCTCAGTTTAATCCAGTCCAGCCCAGCTTCACCCAGTCCAGCCCACTTTCATCCAGCCAAGCCCACTTTAACCTACTCCAGCTCAGTTTAACCCAGACCAGCCCACTTTAATCCAGTCCAGCTAAATTTAATCAAACCCAGCCCAGTTTAACACAGTCCAGCCCAGTTTAACCCAGGCCAACCATATTTAATACACTCCAGCTCAGTATAATCCACTCCAGCCCAGTTTAACCCTGTCCAGCCCAGTTTGATACAGCCCACCCCAGTTTAACCCAGTCCAGCCCAGTTTGATACAGCCCACCCCAGTTTAACCCACTCCAGCCCAGTTTAACCCAGGCCAGCTCAGTTTAAACACTGTCCAGCTCAGTTTGATGCAGCCCAGCCCACTTTATCCCAGTCCAGCTCACTTTGATCCAGCCCAGCCCACTTCAGTTCACTCTAGCACAGTTTAAGCCAGTCCAGCCCACTTTAACACAGTCCAGCTCAGTTTAAACACAGTCCAGCTCAGTTTGATACAGCCCACCCCAGTTTAACCCAGTCCAGCCCAGTTTAATCCTGCCCAGCCCACTTCAGTTCACTCTAGCACTGTTTAACCCCGTCCAGCCCAAATAAATTCAGTCCAGCTCAGTTCAATTGAGCTCAGCCCAGTTTAACCCAGTCCAACCCAGTTTAACCCAGCCCAGCCCAGTCCAGCCCAGTTTTAACCCAGTCCAGCCCAGTTTAACCCCAGTCCAGCCCAGTTTAACCCAGTCCAACCATATTTAATACACTCCAGCTCAGTATAATCCACTCCAGCCCAGTTTAAGCCTGTCCAGACCAGTTTGATCCAGCCCAGATCAGTTCATCAGAGTGCAGCCCAGTTTAACCCAGCCCAGCCCAGTTTAACCCAGTCCAACCATATTTAATACACTCCAGCTCACTATAATCCACTCCAGCCCAGTTTAACCCTGTCCAGCCCAGTTTGATACAGCCCACCCCAGTTTAACCCACTCCAGCCCAGTTTAACCCAGGCCAGCCCAGTTTGATACAGCCCAGCCCAGTTTAACCCAGCCCAGCCCAGTTTATCCCACTCCAGCCCAGTTTAACCCAGTCCAACCATATTTAATACACTCCAGCTCAGTATAATCCACTCCAGCCCAGTTTAACCCTGGCCAGACCAGTTTGATACAGCCCACCCCAGTTTAACCCAGTCCAGCCCAGTTTGATACAGCCCAGCCCAGTTTAACCCAGTCCAGCCAAGTTTAACCCACTCCAGCCCACTTTCTTACAGCCCAGCCCAGTTTAACCCAGTCCAGCCATATTTAATACACTCCAGCTCACTATAATCCACTCCAGTCCAGTTTAACCCAGCCCAGCCCAGTTTAACCCAGTCCACCTATATTTAATACACACCAGCTCAATCTACTCCAGTCCACCCCAGTTTAACCCAGTCCAGACCAGTTTAACTCAGTCCAGCTCACTTTAATCCAGCCCAGCCCACTTCAGTTCACTCTTGCACAGTTTAATCCACTCCAGATCACTTCAATCAATCCCAGCCCAGTTTAACCCAGTCCAGACAAGTCTAAACCAGTCCAGCCCACTTTGATCCAGCCCAGCCCAGTTTAACCCACTCCAGCCATATTTAACATACTCCAGCTCAGTATAATCCACTCCAGCCCAGTTTAACCCAGTCCAGCCCAATTTGATAAAGCCCACCCCAGTTTAACCCACTCCAGCCCACTTTAACCCAGTACAGCCCAGTTTTACCCCACTCCAGCCCAGTTTAACCCAGCCCAGCCCACTTTGATACAACCCAGCCCAGTTTAACCCAGACCAGCTCACTTTCATCCTGCCCAGCCCACTTCAGTTCACTCTAGCACTGTTTAACCCAGTCAAGCCCACTTTAACCCAGACCACCTCACTTCAATCCAACCCAGCCCAGTTTAACCCAGTCCAGCCCACTTTAACCCAGTCCAGCTCAATTTAACCCAGCGCAGACAAGTTTAACCCAGTCCAGTTCAGTTTAATCCAGGCCAGCCCAGTTTAGTCCAGGCCAGCCGAGTTTAATACACTCCATCTCAGTTGAATCCAGTCCAGCCCAGCTTCACCCAGTCCAGCCCACTTTCATCCAGCCAAGCCCACTTTAACCTACTCCAGCTCAGTTTAACCCAGACCAGCCCACTTTAATCCAGTCCAGCTAAATTTAATCAAACCCAGCGCAGTTTAACACAGTCCAGCCCAGTTTAACCCAGGCCAACCATATTTAATACACTCCAGCTCAGTATAATCCACTCCAGCCCAGTTTAACCCTGTCCAGCCCAGTTTGATACAGCCCACCCCAGTTTAACCCAGTCCAGCCCAGTTTGATACAGCCCACCCCAGTTTAACCCACTCCAGCCCAGTTTAACCCAGGCCAGCTCAGTTTAAACACTGTCCAGCTCAGTTTGATGCAGCCCAGCCCACTTTATCCCAGTCCAGCTCACTTTGATCCAGCCCAGCCCACTTCAGTTCACTCTAGCACAGTTTAAGCCAGTCCAGCCCACTTTAACACAGTCCAGCTCAGTTTAAACACAGTCTAGCTCAGTTTGATGCAGCCTAGCCCACTTTATCCCAGTCTAGCTCACTTTCATCCTGCCCAGCCCACTTCAGTTCACTCTAGCACACTTTAACCCTGTCCAGACCAATTTAATTCAGTCCAGCTCAGTTCAATCCATCCCAGCCCAGTTTAACCCGGGTCAGCCCAGTTTGATACAGCCCAGCCCAGTTTAACCCAGTCCAGCCCAGTTTGTTACAGCCCAGCCCAGTTTAACCCAGTCCAGCCATATTTCATACACTCCAGCTCAATATAATCCAGCCCAGCCAAGTTGAACCCACTCCAACCCAGTTTAACCCAGCCCAGCCCACTTTAACCCAGTCCAGCTCAGTTTCATCCAGCCCAACCCACTTCAGTTCACTCTAGCACAGTTTACCCAGTCCAGCCCACTTTAACCCACTACAGCTAAGTTTAAACACAGTCCAGCTCAGTTTCATACAGCCCGGTCCACTTGAACCCAGTCCAGCTCACTTTAATCCAGCCCAGCCCACTTCAGTTCACTCTAGCACAGTTCAACCCTGCAAACCCCAGTTTGATCCAGCCCAGCCCAGTTTAACCCAGTCCAGCCCAGTTTAACCCAGGCCAACCATATTTAATACACTCCAGCTCAGTATAATCCACTCCAGCCCAGTTTAACCCAGTCCAGCCCACTTTCTTACAGCCCAGCCAAGTTTAACCCACTCCAGCCCAGTTTAACCCAGTCCAGCCCAGCCCAGTTTAACCCAGTCCAGCCCAGTTTAAGCCAGTCCAGCCCAATTTAATACACTCCAGCCCAGTTTAACCCAGTCCAGCCCAGTTTAACCCAGTACAGCCCAGTTTAACCCAGTCCAGCCCAGTTTAACCCAGGCCAGCCCACTTTGACACAGCCCAGCCCAGTTTAACCCAGTCCAGCTCACTTTCATCCAGCCCAGCCCAGTTCAGTTCACTCTAGCACAGTTTAACCCTGTTCAGCCCAGTTTAACCCAGCCCAGCCCAGTTTAAGCCAGTTCATCCAAGTCTAACACAATCCAGCCCAGTTTGATACAGCCCAGCCCAGTTAAACACAGTCCAGCTCAGTTTAATGCAGTCCAGCCCAATTTAATCCAGTCCAGCCAGCCCAGTTTAACCCAGCCCAGTTTAATACAGCCCAGCCCAGTTTAATCCAGTCCAGCCCAGTTTAACCCAGTCCAGCCAGTTTAACCCAGTCCAGCTCAGTTCAATCCATCCCAGCCCAGTTTAACTCGGGCCAACAGAGTTTGATACGGCACAGCCCAGTTTAACCCAGTCCAGCCCAGTTTAACCCACCCCAGTTTAACCCACTCCAGCCCAGTTCAACCCTGTCCAGCCCAGTTGGATACAGCCCAGCCCAGTTTAACCCAGTCCAGCCCAGTTTAACCCAGTCCAACCATATTTAATACACTCCAGCTCAGTATAATCCACTCCAGCCCAGTTTAACCCTGTCCAGACCAGTTTGATACAGCCCACCCCAGTTTAACACAGTCCAGCCCAGTTTGATACAGCCCAGCCCAGTTTAACCCAGGCCAGCCAAGTTTAACCCAGTCCAGCCCACTTTCTTACAGCCCAGCCCAGTTTAACCCAGTCCAGCCATATTTAATACACTCCAGCTCACTATAATCCACTCCAGTCCAGTTTAACCCAGCCCAGCCCAGTTTAACCCAGTCCACCTATATTTAATACACACCAGCTCAATCTACTCCAGTCCACCCCAGTTTAACCCAGTCCAGACCAGTTTAACTCAGTCCAGCTCACTTTAATCCAGCCCAGCCCACTTCAGTTCACTCTTGCACAGTTTAATCCACTCCAGATCACTTCAATCAATCCCAGCCCAGTTTAACCCAGTCCAGCCAAGTCTAAACCAGTCCAGCCCACTTTGATCCAGCCCAGCCCAGTTTAACCCACTCCAGCCATATTTAATATACTCCAGCTCAGTATAAGCCACTCCAGCCCAGTTTAACCCAGTCCAGCCCAATTTGATAAAGCCCACCCCAGTTTAACCCACTCCAGCCCACTTTAACCCAGTACAGCACAGTTTTACCCCAGTCCAGCACAGTTTAACCCAGTCCAGCTCACTTTCATCCTGCCCAGCCCACTTCAGTTCACTCTAGCACTGTTTAACCCAGTCAAGCCTTTAACCCAGACCACCTCACTTCAATCCAACCCAGCCCAGTTTAACCCAGTGCAGCCCAGTTTAACCCAAGCCAACCCACTTTCATACAGCCCAGCTCACATTGGTCCTCCCCAGCCCACTTCAGTTCACTCAAGCACATTTTAAGCCAGTCCAGCCCACTTTAACACAGTCCAGCTCAGTTTAAACACAGTCCAGCTCAGTTTGATCCAGCCCAGCCCACTTTATCCCAGTCTAGCTCACTTTCATCCTGCCCAGCCCACTTCAGTTCACTCTAGCACACTTTAACCCTGTCCAGCCCAATTTAATTCAGTCCAGATCAGTTCAATCCATCCCAGCCCAGTTTAACCCGGGTCAGCCCAGTTTGATACAGCCCAGCCCAGTTTAACCCAGTCCAGCCATGTTTAACCCAGTCCAGCCCAGTTTGTTACAGCCCAGCCCAGTTTAACCCAGTCCAGCCATATTTCATACACTCCAGCTCAATATAATCCAGCCCAGCCAAGTTTAACCCACTCCAACCCAGTTTAACCCAGCCCAGCCCACTTTAACCCAGTCCAGCTCAGTTTCATCCAGCCCAGCCCACTTCAGTTCACTCTAGCACAGTTTACCCAGTCCAGCCCACTTTAACCCACTACAGCTAAGTTTAAACCCAGTCCAGCTCACTTTGATACAGCCCAGCCCACTTCAGTTCACTCTAGCACAGTTCAACCCTGCAAACCCCAGTTTGATCCAGCCCACTTCAGCCCAGTTTAACCCAGTCCAGCCCACTTTAACCCAGTCCAACCATATTTAATACACTCCAGCTCAGTATAATCCACTCCAGCCCAGTTTAACCCTGTCCAGATCAGTTTGATACAGCCCACCCCAGTTTAACCCAGTCCAGCACAGTTTAACCCAGGCCAGCCCAGTTTGATACAGCCCAGCCCAGTTTAACCCAGCCCAGACCAGTTTGATACAGCCCAGCCCAGTTTAACCCAGTCCAGCTCACTTTGATCCAGCCCAGCCCACTTCAGTTCACTCAAGAACAGTTTAAGCCAGTCCAGCCCACTTTAACACAGTCCAGCTCAGTTTAAACACAGTCCAGCTCAGTTTGATGCAGCCCAGCCCACTTTATCCCAGTCTAGCTCACTTTCATCCTGCCCAGCCCACTTCAGTTCACTCTAGCACACTTTAACCCTGTGCAGCCCAATTTAATTCAGTCCAGCTCAGTTCCATCCATCCCAGCCCAGTTTAACCCGGGTCAGCCCAGTTTGATACAGCCCAGCCCAGTTTAACCCAGTCCAGCCATGTTTAACCCAGTCCAGCCCAGTTTGTTACAGCCCAGCCCAGTTTAACCCAGTCCAGCCATATTTCATACACTCCAGCTCAATATAATCCAGCCCAGCCAAGTTTAACCCACTCCAACCCAGTTTAACCCAGTCCAGCCCACTTTAACCCAGTCCAGCTCAGTTTCATCCAGCCCAGCCCACTTCAGTTCACTCTAGCACAGTTTACCCAGTCCAGCCCACTTTAACCCACTACAGCTAAGTTTAAACCCAGTCCAGCTCACTTTGATACAGCCCAGCCCACTTCAGTTCACTCTAGCACAGTTCAACCCTGCAAACCCCAGTTTGATCCAGCCCAGCCCAGTTTAACCCAGTCCAGCCCACTTTAACCCAGTCCAACCATATTTAATACACTCCAGCTCAGTATAATCCACTCCAGCCCAGTTTAACCCTGTCCAGATCAGTTTGATACAGCCCACCCCAGTTTAACCCAGTCCAGCACAGTTTAACCCAGGCCAGCCCAGTTTGATACAGCCCAGCCCAGTTTAACCCAGCCCAGACCAGTTTGATACAGCCCAGCCCAGTTTAACCCAGTCCAGCTCACTTTGATCCAGCCCAGCCCACTTCAGTTCACTCAAGCACAGTTTAAGCCAGTCCAGCCCACTTTAACACAGTCCAGCTCAGTTTAAACACAGTCCAGCTCAGTTTGATGCAGCCCAGCCCACTTTATCCCAGTCTAGCTCACTTTCATCCTGCCCAGCCCACTTCAGTTCACTCTAGCACACTTTAACCCTGTGCAGCCCAATTTAATTCAGTCCAGCTCAGTTCCATCCATCCCAGCCCAGT
>NW_026913724.1:0-10107 GCF_034315485.1 Pezoporus occidentalis
TGGCTCTGAGCCTGTATCCCACAGGAGAAGCAGGACAACGTGGTTTTGGTGTGGTTTTGGTTTGTTTTGGGGCTGTTTTGGGCATTTTGGGTTGGTTTTGGCCTGGTTTTGGCCTGTTTTTTTCTGTTTTGGGCCTCTGACCCTGTATCCTGTAGGAGAAGCAGGACAAGTTGGTTTTGTTCTGGATTGTGGGTGATTTTGGGGCTGTTTTGGGTGTGTTTTAGGGCTCTGACCCTGTATCCTACAGGAGAAGCAGGACAAGGTGGTTCTCCAGGTGGAAGTGGCCGACCTGTGTCAGAACAACCGGTGCTTGCAGCAGGAATTGCCATTGGCCTCGTGCCAGCTCTGCCACTTCCCCTGCATCTTCTCCGGTACCGTGGACAAGGAAGAGATGTGACCCCCTGTTGCAGAATGACTCTAAGAGCAGAACCATAGAGTTCTGGAGGACTGTGCAAGCAAGGCAGGGGGTGGCCCCCGCAGGTGGACAGAGACCGGACCTGGGAGGAGAATGTGGAGGAAGCTGTGGGGGCTAACCAATACTGTTATGCCAAGAAGGAGTGGCTGAATACCACTCCTATATATGTGTGAACTGCGTCACAAATAAACTAGAAGTTGCTTATCACCCATATTGGGTTGGCTTGTCTGCTTCTCCTCGCCGCTTACAAATGGCACCCGAACAGGGACGCGGACTACAGGGCCCTGGTCGCTGGGGACCCGGATACAGGGCCCCGACTAGCGGGGACCCGGGATATAGGGCCCCGACTAGCGGGGACCCAGGATATAGGGCCCCGACTAGCGGGGACCCGGGATACAGGGCCCTGGTCGCTGGGGACCCGGATTATAGGGCTCCGACTAGCGGGGACCCAGGATATAGGGCCCCGACTAGCGGGGACCCGGGATACAGGGCCCCGGTCGTCGGGGACCCGGATAAAGGGCCCCGGCCGACGGGGACCCGGGATATAGGGCCCCGACTAGCGGGGACCCAGGATATAGGGCCCCGACTAGCGGGGACCCGGGATACAGGGCCCTGGTCGCTGGGGACCCGGATTATAGGGCTCCGACTAGCGGGGACCCAGGATATAGGGCCCCGACTAGCGGGGACCCGGGATACAGGGCCCCGGTCGACGGGGACCCGGATAAAGGGACCCGGCCGACGGGGACCCGGGATACAGGGCCCCGACTAGCGGGGACCCGGGATACAGGGCCCTGGTTGACGGGGACCCGGATAAAGGGCCCCGGCCGACGGGGACCCGGGATACAGGGACCCGGTTTAACGGGGACCCGGGATACAGGGACCCGGTTTAACGGGGACCCGGGATACAGGGACCCGGTTTAACGGGGACCCGGGATACAGGGCCCCGGTCGACGGGGACCCGGGATACAGGGCCCCGACTAGCGGGGACCCGGGATACAGGGCCCCGGTCGACGGGGACCCGGAACGGCGAGAGAGCGGCGCCGGCGGCAGCGGCCGGGCAGCGCGGGCAATGCTGCTGCGGTGGCGCGACGGACCCGGGTGCTGCGACTAGGCGAAAAAGTCCGCCGCTGGGGTATACCAGACACTGCTGCGTCGGGAGGCCGATCCGGAGACCGAGATTACAGGACGACCCAGAAGAAGACGATCCGGAAAAGGCTGGCCATGAAAATGGACCGAGAGGTAGCCCTGGACTTATTACAGTGCTTTTTATAAAAGCGGGGAACTGAGCCTTGAACTTTTACAGTGCTTTTTATAAAAGCGGGGAATTGAGCCTGAGACTCTAAAGCAGCTAGCAGGTCTGCTGCCTGTAGGGAAGGCTAAGAGATTTTTTTTGCAGATCCTAATACAATATTTGAGAAGAGTGAGTGGCAAAAGTTCGGTGATGAACTATTTGACTCAGTGCTTAATGATCATAAAAAGGCAAAGAAACTCGGTAAACCACGGAGGGAAGTAATGAACTGTATAAAAAGATACAAGGCAGAAAAGAAAACTGCCGCGGTAGCAACGGAGAAACTAGGAACAGACGTCCCCGGTCGGTTGAAACCGGGGGAAGATTACAACTCGTTCCCCCCCCCCCCCCCCAGCTCGCGGGAGCACAGGGTTTCCCACCCCACACCCCCCCCACCCCGCACCCCCCCTTCCTTTTCTCCCCCTCCATCAGAAGGTGCCGCGGAGGAGGTGTAACCCACTGCTCCCCCACCACCCCAGTTCCGAAAGTAGGAACTTTGAAAAGGACAGAGAAAGTATATTAGAAGGGATACGCATGATAAATGTCGAGAAATCCGAAAGAAAGAGGGCGGTGCCTCGGCGCCGGATCGATTGCGGCGCCACTGTGAAGCACGCAGTAAAAAATAGGGATCATGCGCTAGCGGGAGATTTAAAGGAACCGCGAGCCTCTCCAACCCACTACGCCCTAGAGTGAAAAAATTTTTAACTCAGTCACGGAGGAGCCAGGTCTGCAGATGGCCACATACCGAACGAGAGACATCTGATAAGAGACACAGCTGCGAGCAACGGAGACCCCGAGTTCGGCGCAGGATCAGCCCCCGAATCCCCTGAATCCGAGCCAGATTTATATCCTCTGCTTCCAGACCCTGACTCTTTGTCGCCCGGGTCGGTCTGCTCGGACTTGCTGGCCCTGGAGACGCTCAGTTGTAACAATGGGTAACCAAATATGTGATCATTACTGGGGAATTTTCTGCAATGGGCATTTCTGCATATCCTGTGTTTACTACACAGCAGGGGGCTAAAGAGTGGGAAGCTCTTGATCTCAGAATAGTTAAGGAGGCCTGGCAAACAGTGACCACGTATGTGTTAAAATTCTCTTACACTCAAGCTGTATATGTTATGATTTTTTCTTGCAATTGACAGGGAGAGCCCATACAGTTTCTCTGTGATACTCATGTACTAGAAGTCGGTAAATAAAAGTATGTCCAGGTTTCTATCAACCCTTGGAGACCTTTGTAGATGCTGCTGGCCACTTCTTCCAGCACAGGCTGGCCACCTGTGTCGGAATGAGTGTGCATTTTGGTCAGTATAAAAGCCCAAGCCTCATACAATGTGGGGGAGGCAGAGCCTCTGCGGGGACGCCTGCTAAGGTTGAGCCTGCCACCTCGCACTGCAATGATGCTTCTCGGAGCTGGTTTGCTGTTAGTCTCCACAGGGTCCTTGTGCCACGGTCTGTACGTGGGACTGTAGTGGGAGTAATGATGGCTTTTGCAGGGACTCAAAAAAAAAAAAAAAAAAAAAAAAAAAAAAAAAAGGGGGGGGGGGAGAGAGAGTAATGATGTTACATTTAACTTTAACCTGTCTAACCTGTCTACTTCTGAAGAACTGATAACCTGGGGGAGGGGGTATATTTGTGCCCTCCTGCCTACAGGTCCATGGCGACTGTCTGCAAACTTTGTGAAGCCTTGCCATGAGCTGGACAGACGAATGGATAAACGTGGATGCCTCAGCTACAGGAGCTGACCGTGATTACCCCAAGCAGAATGAGATAGAGGAAGAGAAAGAACAAATAACTGCAAAACATCACTTGGGGACAACTGAAAAGTAACATCCTGAATATGTGTGCTTGTAAAGTAGCTATATTAGAGGTTGTGATTTTGTGTATAAAACCACCTGTATTTACTAGCTAGTTGTTAATAAGAAACTGCACCTTGTATTGTATAGATTTGTCACTTGTAAAAGAGATGTTAAGAGTGTGGAAATTTGCAGTAGCTGCTAGAAAATGCTAAGGCAAAAGCTAGGAAAAAAAAAAAAATATTTTAATACAATGGTAGTGTTATAAAGCAGGTGATGGAACAAATTTAAGAGAGGGGGAGAATTCCACTGGTAAGAAATTTCTTTGGCTAGTCCTTCACTGCCATCAGCATCTTCGACATGCTGCTGCACCCTGTAATAGTTAACTCTGCTAATGTAAATTTGTGTGTGCCTTGCTGTAGTAGCGACTTGTTACTGGATAAAACAAAAGGGGGGAGATGTGGAGACAGTGTTCTCACAGGAGAATGCATAATTGGTACATAAACTTTGAATAGTCCTGAAAGATACAGCAAGGCCATGAGAGGCCTGAAGAAGCTTAAGCAAGCAAGATAAGAGGCTGGAATTCACCAAGTTAATGAGAACTGTGGACTGTTGGCAAGCTTTCAAGGTTGAGTTCTCACACCTGTGTGTAACCAATTATATGTTAGTCACTAAGGGTCTTCAAAACATGTATCCAATCATAATATGCCAAATCACTGTAAGTGCTTCAGCCGGGGCCTTGGCTCAACTAAGCAGACTGGGTTGCTGAGTTGCTAAGCAGACAGTTCTACATCGAAGGCAATTCCTGATTTGTTTTAATGTTGACTCTGTAAGACGTGCAACACTGCAGAACCTTTTGTTGTTGGAACAGGGACATGGATGTGAAGAGTTTGATGGAATGTGTTGTATGAGTCTCTCTGATTATGCTAATTCGATGCACGCACAGCTGAGAACCCTGGCTCAGCTTACCCAGCAATAGTAAATGAGCAATATCCTAAGAATAACTAGATGGCTGTAAGCGGCGAGGAGAAGCAGACAGGCCAACCCAATATGGGTGATAAGCAACTTCTGGTTTATTTGTGACGCAGTTCACACATATATAGGAGTGGTAGTACTCAGCCACTCCTTCTTGGCATAACAGTATTGGTTAGCCCCCACAGCTTCCTCCACATTCTCCTCCCAGGTCCGGTCTCTGTCCACCTGTGGGGGCCACCCCCTGCCTTGCTTGCACAGTCCTCCAGAACTCTATGGTTCTGCTCTTAAAGTCATTCTGCAACAATTCCCCCCTTTTTCTTTGTGCAAGCAAGGCATTATGGGTTATTCTGTTCACCTGTTTTATCACACAACTATAAACTAGTCTAATAGCTACGATGATTAACCTAACAGTGATACATAAGTGCAATGCTTCAAACAACAGTGTTTGACTCAACCTGTAATGCCCGGTGAAGACAACCATCTAGTTATTCTTAGGATATTGGTCATTTACTATTGCTGGGTAAGCTGAGCCAGGGTTCTCAGCTGTGCATCGAATTAGCATCATCAGAGAGACTCATACAACACATTCCATCAAACTCTTCACATCCATGTCCCTGTTCCAACAACAAAAGGTGCTGCATGTCTCAGAGTCAACATTAAAACAAATCAGAAATTGCCTTCGATGTAGAATTGTCTGCTTAGCAACTCAGCAACCCAGTCTGCTTAGTTGAGCCAAGGCCCTGGCTGAAGCACTTACAGTGATTTGGCATATTATGATTGGATACATGCTTTGAAGACCCTTAGTGACTAACATATAATTGGTTAAACACAGGTGTGAGAACTCAACCTTGAAAGCTTGCCCACAGTCCACAGCTCTCATTAATTAACTTGGTGAATTCCAGCCTCTTATCTCGCTTGCTTAAGCTTCTTCAGGCCTCTCATGGCCTTGCTGTATCTTTCAGGACTGTTCAAAGTTTATGTACCAATTATGCATTCTCCTGTGAGAACACTGTCTCCACATCTTCCCCCCCCTTTTGTTTTATCCAGTAACAAGTCGCTACTACAGCAAGGCACACACAAATTTACATTAGCAGAGTAACTATTACAGGGTGCAGCAGCATGTCGAAGATGCTGAGGGCAGTGAAGGACTAGCCAAAGAAATTTCTTACCAGTGGAATTCTCCCCCTCTCTTAATTTGTTCCATCACCTGCTTTATAACACTACCATTGTATTAAAATCTTTCTAGCTTTTGCCTTAGCATTTTCTAGCAGCTACTGCAAATTTTCATACTCTAACATCTCTTTTACAAGTGACAAATCTATACAATACAAGGTGCAGTTTCTTATTAGCAACTAGCTAGTAAATACAGGTGGTTTTATACACAAAATCACAACCTCTAATAATAGCTACTTTACAAGCACACATATTCAGGATGTTACTTTACAGTTGTCCCCAAGTGATGTTTTGCAGTTAATCGTTCTTTCTCTTCCTCTATCTCATTCTGCTTGGGGTAATCACGGTCAGCTCCTGTAGCTGAGGCATCAGGTTTTTCCATTCGTCTGTCCAGCTCATGGCAAGGCTTCACAAACTTTGCACAGTCGCCATGGACCTGTAGGCAGGAGGGCACAAATATACCCCCTCCCCCAGGTTATCAGTTCTTCAGAAATAGACAGGTTAGACAGGTTAAAGTTAAATGTAATATCATTACTCTCTCTCTCCCCCCTCTTTTTTTTTTTTTTTTTTTTTTTTTTTTTTTTTTTGAGTCCCTGCTAAAGCCATCATTACTCCCACTACAGTCCCACGTACAGAACAAAGCACAAGGACCCTGTGGAGACTAACAGCAAACCAGCTCCGAGAAGCATCACTGCAGTGCGAGGTGGCAGGCTCAACCTTAGCGGGCGTCCCCGCAGAGGCTCTGCCTCCCCCACATTGTATGAGGCTTGGGCTTTTAAACTGACCAAAACGCACACTCATTCCAACACAGGTGGCCAGCCTGTGCTGGAAGAAGTGGCCAGCAGTATCTACAGAGGTCTCCAAGGGTTGATAGAAACCTGGACATACTTATATTTACCAACTTCTAGTACATGAGTATCACAGAGAGACTGTATGGGCTCTCCCTGTCAATTGCAAGAAAAAATCTTAACATATACAGCTTGAGTATAAGAGGATTTTAACACATACGTGGTCACTGTTTGCCAGGCCTCCTTAACTATTTTGAGATCAAGAGCTTCCCACTCTTTAGCCCCCTGCTGTGTAGTAAACACAGGATATGCAGGAATGCCCATTGCAGAAAATTCCCCAGTAATGATCACATCTTTGGTTACCCATTGTTACAACTGAGCGTCTCCAGGGCCAGTAAGTCTGAGCAGACCGACCCGGGAGACGAAGAGTCAGGGTCTGGAAGCAGAGGATATAAATCTGGCTCGGATTCAGGGGATTCGGGGGCTGATCCTGCGCCGAACTCGGGGTCTCCGTTGCTCGCAGCTGTGTCTTTCTTATCAGATGTATCTCTTTCGGTATGTAGCCATCTGCAGACCTGGCTCCTCCGTGACTGAGTTAAAAGTTTTTTCACTCTAGGGCGTAGTGGGCTGGAGAGGCTCGCGGTTCCTTTAAATCTCCCGCTAGCGCATGATCTCTATTTTTTACTGCGTGCTTCACAGTGGCGCCGCAATCGATCCGGCGCCGAGGCACCGCCCTTTTTCTTTCGGATTTCTCGACATTTATCATGCGTGTACCTTCTAATATACATTCTCTGTCCTTTTCAAAGTCCCTACTTTCGGAACTGGGGTGGTGGGGGAGCAGGGGGTTACACCTCCTCCGCGGCATCTTCTGATGAAGGGGGAGAAAAGGAAGGGGGGGGGGTGCGGGGTGGGGGGGGGGGTGCGGGGTGGGAAACCCTGTGCTCCCGCGAGTGGGGGGGGGGGGGGGGGGGGGGGGGGAACGAGTTGTAATCTTCCCCCGGTTTCAACCGACCGGGGACGTCTGTTCCTAGTTTCTCCGTTGCTACCGCGGCAGTTTTCTTTTCTGCCTTGTATCTTTTTATACAGTTCATTACTTCCCTCCTTGGTTTACCGAGTTTCTTTGCCTTTTTATAATCATTAAGCACTGAGTCAAATAGTTCATCACCAAACTTTTGCCACTCACTCTTCTCAAATATTGTATTAGGATCTGCAAAAAACATCTCTTAGCCTTCCTTACAGGCAGTAGACCTGCTAGCTGCTTTAGAGTCTCAGGCTCAATTCCCCGCTTTTATAAAAAGCACTGTAAAAGTTCAGGGCTCAGTTCCCCGCTTTTATAAAAAGCACTGTAAAAGTTCAAGGCTCAGTTCCCCGCTTTTATAAAAAGCACTGTAATAAGTCCAGGGCTACCTCTCGGTCCATTTTCATGGCCAGCCTTTTCCGGATCGTCTTCTTCTGGGTCGTCCTGTAATCTCGGTCTCCGGATCGGCCTCCCGACGCAGCAGTGTCTGGTATACCCCAGCGGCGGACTTTTTTTTTGAAAGTCGCAGCACCCGGGTCCGTCACGCCACCGCAGCAGCATTGCCCGCGCTGCCCAGCCGCTGCCGCCGGCGCCGCTCTCTCGCCGTTCCGGGTCCCCGTCGACCGGGGCCCTGTATCCCGGGTCCCCGCTAGTCGGGGCCCTGTATCCCGGGTCCCCGTCGACCGGGTCCCTGTATCCCGGGTCCCCGTTAAACCGGGTCCCTGTATCCCGGGTCCCCGTTAAACCGGGTCCCTGTATCCCGGGTCCCCGTTAAACCGGGTCCCTGTATCCCGGGTCCCCGTTAAACCGGGTCCCTGTATCCCGGGTCCCCTTTAAACCGGGTCCCTGTATCCCGGGTCCCCGTCGGCCGGGTCCCTTTATCCGGGTCCCCGTCGACCGGGGCCCTGTATCCCGGGTCCCCGCTAGTCGGGGCCCTATATCCTGGGTCCCCGCTAGTCGGAGCCCTATAATCCGGGTCCCCAGCGACCAGGGCCCTGTATCCCGGGTCCCCGCTCGTCGGGGCCCTATATCCTGGGTCCCCGCTAGTCGGGGCCCTATATCCCGGGTCCCCGTCTGCCGGGGCCCTTTATCCGGGTCCCCGTCGGCCGGGGCCCTGTATCCCGGGTCCCCGCTAGTCGGGGCCCTATATCCTGGGTCCCCGCTAGTCGGAGCCCTATAATCCGGGTCCCCAGCGACCAGGGCCCTGTAATCCGCGTCCCTGTTCGGGCGCCATTTGTAAGCGGCGAGGAGAAGCAGACAGGCCAACCCAATATGGGTGATAAGCAACTTCTGGTTTATTTGTGACGCAGTTCACACATATATAGGAGTGGTAGTACTCAGCCACTCCTTCTTGGCATAACAGTATTGGTTAGCCCCCACAGCTTCCTCCACATTCTCCTCCCAGGTCCGGTCTCTGTCCACCTGTGGGGGCCACCCCCTGCCTTGCTTGCACAGTCCTCCAGAACTCTATGGTTCTGCTCTTAAAGTCATTCTGCAACAGATGGCTGTCTTCACAGGGCACTACAGGTTGAGTCAAACACTGCTGTTTAAAGCATTGCACTTATGTATCATTGTTAGGTTAATCATCGTAGCTATTAGACTTGTTTATAGTTGTGTGATAAAACAGGTGAACAGAATAACCCATAATGCCTTGCTTGCACAAAGAAAAAGGGGGGAATTGTTGCAGAATGACTCTAAGAGCAGAACCATAGAGTTCTGGAGGACTGTGCAAGCAAGGCAGGGGGTGGCCCCCACAGGTGGACAGAGACCGGACCTGGGAGGAGAATGTGGAGGAAGCTGTGGGGGCTAACCAATACTGTTATGCCAAGAAGGAGTGGCTGAATACCACTCCTATATATGTGTGAACTGCGTCACAAATAAACTAGAAGTTGCTTATCACCCATATTGGGTTGGCTTCTCTGCTTCTCCTCGCCGCTTACAACCCCCCTCCCGGGACAATGGCATTCCTTAGGGAACACTGGCATTCCATAGAGAACACTGCTATTCCATAGGGAATGGTGGGATTCCATAGGGAGACACTGCGGTTCCATAAGGGACACTGAGGATCTCGCATCTTCTTCAGCACCATGGACAAGGGGGAGCTGTGATTCCCCCCCCCCCCCCCCCCCCCCCGGGACAATGGCATTCCATAGTGAGACAAAGGGGGGGGGGCACAAAATCACAAAATGGAATATAGAAATCTTTAGAATTAGCTTTAAGTAATGTTAAGTTTGAAGGCTTTGTAACAGTAGCAATGGAAAATTACTGAGGTGCGTGACACAGGGAGAAAAAGATTCCATAGAGTGCAGCTGGAGAACACACTGAGAATTCTCACAAGAGAAATCGTTACAGCTGTGACACAGTTTAAGAAAAACAGTCTAGAAGAACAGGACACAGGATAAGGAGTATCTGGAACCGCAGGTGTCCAGGATGGGCTGCAGTTAAACCACCTGATCAGTAGGAGGATAGGAGGATTGTTATGTCTCTGGTGCTAACGAACCAATTAAACTGGTATGAGCATCTACTGCGCGTGCTTCAGAGGCTGCCAGAAGTGATGAAGATCGTTGGAGGAAGTAAACGACCCTCAGAGACCACCCCCACAATTCTGTACGCATGCGGGGAACTCTCTGGAAAAGGATGTAATCCATCCGTAGCCT
>NW_026913725.1:0-8355 GCF_034315485.1 Pezoporus occidentalis
ATGAAAGACAATCCTGAACACACAATCAGTGATAACTGAGAGTTTTCTGGGTGTCAAGCCAAAACACACAGGTGTGGGAAAATCTTTCTTTTACCTGTTGTGAGTGGGAATTAACTTGTATTTGTAATGTATATGGATGGTGAACAGTCTCTTGTGTGTGCTCTGCCGAACAGCAACTTGATAGGAGATGTTGTCTTAAGGCAGGGGAAAAGTGGCTTCTGTCTTTGTGAATGAATGAGCTAGAATCAGTATTGATGGCTTGGCTTTGCGAGCAAACATTTGGGAAGGGCTTTAACCACGCTTACTACAAGCACGATGACCAAGGGCAAGTGGGATATCCAAATCTGGTTGGAAAAAAGGTTGCTTAGGCAATCAGGAAGTGTCCGACCACAACTGTCAACTCCTGATCTAATTCAAAGTACCCATGCGCTGGTCTGCCCATATGCAGCATTGAATCTGCAGCTTCCCATGCACCTTGTCACCTACTGTTTCGACCCTTGCCTGCCCACAGACAAGTGAGAGTGAGCCCTTCCAGCCTCCTCAGTGGATTTTTTTAGGTGAAGCGCAGCTTGCGTAGAACTGGCCCCACCCTTTAAACCTGAGATTTAACTGCCACAACCGAGCTAGCTAGGACGGTGACAGCAAAGTCCACAGGTCGTAGGTTTTGTAAGAGTGTCCTTCTCTTTGATGGAAGACCATACAAGGCTAGGCAAGCTCCATCAGCCCGGGTTTGAAGACAGGAGTTTTCCTTCTCCTATGAGGAAAGCCTGTCTTCACTAACGAAGATTCGGAAAGACCTTTATCCATGCATTCTGAGCAAGACTGTCATCTCCTGGGTCAATCACAAGCGACCAATGGCGCATCTAGGCAGGTTCTTAGAGGCGTTGTCATAAGCCCGCAGATGGTAGCCTCGCACCAGTGGCTCCTCAGACAAGTGCATGCACCAAGGGTATGAACCTGTGGTTCCTCTCGTACTGAGCAGGATTACTATTGCAACAATACACCATCAGTAGTGTAAAACTAAGCAGTTGATGGCATCTACCTGGACTTGTGCAAAGCGTTTGACACTGTCCCACACGACATCCTTGTCTCTAAATTGGAGAGACATCAATTTGATGGATGGACCACTCGGTGGATAAAGAACTGGCTGGATGGCCGCACACAAAGAGTTGTGGTCAATGGCTCAATGTCCGGCTGGAGACCAGTAACGAGTGGGGTCCCTCAGGGATCGGTGTCGGGACCGGTCTTGTTCAACATCTTTGTCGCTGACATGGACAGTGGGATTGAGCGCGCCCTCAGCAAGTTTGCCGATGACACCGAGCTGTGTGGTTCGGTTGATACCCTGGAGGGAAGGAATGCCATCCAGAGGGACCTCGACACGCTTGTGAGGTGGGCTGATGCCAACCTCATGGAGTTTAACCATGCCAAGTGCAAGGTCCTACACCTGGGTGGGAGCAATCCCAGGCACAGCTACAGGTTGGGCAGAGAAGAGAATCAGAGCAGCCCTGCAAGGAGAAGGACTTGGGGGTGTTGGTTGATGAGAAAATGAACATGAGCCGGCTTCAGTGTGCGCTTGCAGCCCACAAAGCCAACCGTATCCTGGGCTGCATCAAAAGGAGCGTGACCAGCAGGTCGAAGGAGGTGATCCTGCCCCTCTGCTCTGCTCTGGTGAGACCTCACCTGGAGCATTGTGTGCAGTTCTGGTGTCCTCAACATGAAAAGGACATGGAACTGTTGGAACAAGTCCAGAGGAGGCCACGAGGATGATCAGGGACTGGAGCACCTCCTGTATGAAGACAGGCTGAGGAAGTTGGAGCTGTTCAGCCTGGAGAAGAGAAGGCTGCGTGGAGACCTCATAGCAGCTTCCAGTATCTGAAGGGGGCCTATAGGGATGCTGGGGAGGGACTCTTCATTAGGGACTGTAGTGATAGGACAAGGGGGGTAACTGAAACAGGGGAAGTTTAGATTGGATCTAAGGAGGAAATTCTTTCCTGTGAGGGTGGTGAGGCACTGGAATGGGTTGCCCAGGGAGGTTGTGAATGCTCCATCCCTGGCAGTGTTCAAGGCCAGGTTGGACGAGGCCTTGGGTGCCATGGTTTAGTGTGAGGTGTCCGTGCCCATGGCAGGGGGGCTGGAACTGGATGATCTTAAGGTTCTTTCAAACCCTAACTATTCTATGATTCTATGATACTAAAACCAGCCCCAAAACACCCCAAAACTCACTTGTCCTGCTTCTCCGAGGAGATACAGGGTCAGAGCCTCAAAACAGCCCCAAAACAGGACAAAACCACCCCAAAACCACCGTGTCATGCTTCTCCTGTGCATACAGGGTCAGAGCCACAAAACAGACCCAAAACAACCACAAAACATGACAAAAACCAGGCAAAAACCAGCCCAAAACACACATAGCAAACTCCGAAACAGGCCAAAACCACACCAAAATCACCTTGTCTTGCTTCTCCTATGGGATACAGGGTCAGAGCCCCCAGACAGACCCAAAACAGGCCAAAAACACTCAAAACCCACCAAAAGAGGCCCAAAACACTCCAAAACCTCCTTGTCCTGCTTCTCCAATGGGATAGAGGGTCAGAGCCTCAAAACAGACCAAAAACAGGACAAAAACAACCCTAAACACCCCAAAACCCATCCCAAAACCACCTTGTCCTGCTTCTGCTATGGGATACAGGGTCAGAGCCCCCAAAAAGAGAAAAAAGCATTCCAAAACCACTAAAACAGCCCCAAAACACCCCAAAACCACCCTGTCCTCCTTCTCCTATGGGATACGGGGTCAGACCCCAAAACACCCCAAAAACATGACAAAACCACTGTAAAACCACCTTGTCCTGCTTCTCCTTTGGAATAGAGGGTCAGAGCCCCAAACAGACCCAAAACTGCCTCAAAACACCCCAAAAACCACCCCAAGACCACCTTGTCCTGCTTCTCCTATGGGACACAGGGTCAGAACTCAGAAACAGCCCCAAAACAGGACAAAAACAACACAAAACACCCCCAAAACCACCCTAAAGACCGTTGTCCTCCTTCTCCTATGGGATACAGGGTCAGAGCCCCCAAACACCTCCGAAACAGGCCAACAACAACCCAAAACAACCCAAAACCACCTTGTCCTGCTTCTCCTATGGGATACAAAGTCAGAGCCCCCAAACACCTCCAAAACAGGCCAACAACAACCCAAAACCATCTTGTCCTGCTTCTCCTATGGCATACAGGGTCAGAGCCCCAAACCATGACGCCAAAACCCCCAAAACAGCCCCAAAACATCTCAAAACCTCCTTTTCCTGCTTCTCCTATGGGATACAGGTTCAGAGCCTCAAAACAGACCCAAAACAGGCGCAAAAAAAACCAAAACACCCCCGAAACACCCCAAAACCACCTTGTCCTGCTTCTCCTATGGGATACAGGGTCAGAGGCTTTAAACACCCCCAAAACAGGACAAAACTACCCCAAAACCAACTTGTTCTGCTTCTCCTCTGGGATACAGGGTCAAAGTACAAAAACAGACCCAAAACAGGACAAAAACAACCCAAAACACCCCAAAAACCATCTCATAACCACCTTGTCCTGCTTGTCCTATGGGATACAGGGTCGCAGCCCCAAAACAGGACAAAAACATCACAAAACCACACCCAAAACACCCCCAAACCACCCCAAAACCACCCAAAAACCGTTTTGTCCTGGTTCTCCTGTGGGATACAAAGTCAGAGCCCCAAAACAGACCCAAAAAGCCCCAAAACACCACAAAAACAACCCCAAAACAACCTTCACATACTTCTGCTGTGTGACACAGGGTCAGAGGCCTAAAACATCTCAAAAACAGGCCAAAATCACTCAAAAAAAACCAAAACACCCCCAAAATAGACCCAAAAACCACCTTGTCCTGCTTCTCCTATGCGATACAGGGTCAGAGCCCCAAAACAGGACAAAAACACACCAAAACCATTAAAAAAACACCTTGTCCTGCTTCTCCTATGGGATACAAGGTGAGAGTCCCAAAACAGCTCCAAAGCAGGACAGAAAGAGGCCAAATCCAAGCAAAAAACCCCAAAACAAACCCCAAAACAGGCCAAAAGTGCCCCAAAACCACCTTGTCCTGCTTCTCCTATGGGATACAAGGTCAGAGCCCCCAAAACAACCCAAAATAGAAAAAAAAAGGGGCCAAAACCAAGCAAAAAACCCCAAAACAAACCCCCAAAACAGGCCAAAAGCACCCCAAAATCACCTTGTCCTGCTTCTTCTATGGAACACAGGTCAGAGCCCCAAAACAGGACAAAACCAACCTAAAACCAGCCCAAACCACCTTGTCCTACTTCTGCTGTGGGATACAGTGTCAGAGCCCCAAAACAGACCCAATACAGGTCAAAAACACTCCAAAACCCCCCCAAACACCCCAAAACCACCCCAAAACCACCTTGTCCTGCTTCTCCTATGGGATACAGGGTCAGAGCCCCAAAACAGACCCAAAACCGGACAGAAAACACACACCCCCCCCCCCCCCAAAAGACCCAAAACACCTCAAAACCACCTTCTTGTGCTTCTCCTATGGGATACAGGGTCAGAGCCCTAAAAAAGACCCAAAACAGACCAAAAACAAGCCAAAACACCCCAAAAACGACCCCCCAAGGTCACATTTTCCTGCTTCTCCTATGGGACACAGGGTCAGAACCCCGAAAAAGCCCTAAAACAGGACCAAAAAAAACCCTAAACCTTCAAAACCACAACGAAACCATGCTAAAACCACCCCAAAATCACCTCTCTTGCGGCATACAGGGTCAGAGCCACAAAACAGACCCAAAACAAACCAAAACCAACCCAAAACACCCCAAAAGCCACCCTAAGGGCAACTTGTCCTGATTCTCCTATGGAACACAGGGTCAGAACCCCAAAACAGCATTAAAACAGGACAAAACCAACCCAAAACGATTCAAAACCACCCCCAAACCACGCTAAAGCCACACCAAAATCACCTTCTCCTGCTTCTCCTGTAGGATACTGCGTCAGAGACCCAAAACAGACCCAAAACTGGAAAAAAGAAGCCAAAACACGCCCAAAACCAACCAAAAACCACCTTGTCCTGATTCTCCTATGGGATACATGGTCAGAACCCCAAAAGAGACCCAAAACAGGCCAAAAATAACCCAAACACCTCAAAACACCCCAAAACCACCTTGATTCGCTTCTCCTATGGTATACAGGGTAAGAGCCCCCAAACAGCTCCAAAACAGGCCAAAACCAGTCAAAAACCACCAAAACAGCGCAAAACCACCCCAAAACCACCCTGTCCTGCTTCTCCTATGGGATACAGTGTCAGACCCCATAAACACCCCAAAACCACCTTGTCCCGCTTCTCCTATGGGATACAGGGTCAAAGCCTCAAAACAGCCACAAAACAGGCTAAAAACAGTCAAAACCCACCAAAACAGCCCCAAGACACACCAAAACCACCTTGTCCTGCTTCTCCTATGAGATACAGGGTCAGAGCTCCAAAAGAGACCCAAAACAGTCTCAAAACACCCCAAAAACCACCCCCAAAAAAACCTTGTCCTGCTTCTCCTATGGGACGTCAGAACCCCAGAACAGCCTTAAAACAGGAGAAAACCAACCCAAAACATCCCCAAAACCACCCCCAAACCACCTGCTTCTCCTATAGGATACAGGGTCAGACCTCCAAAACAGACCCAAAGCAGTCTCAAAACACCCCAAAAACCACACCAAGGCCACATTGTCCTGTTTCTATTATTGGTGGCCAAAAAAACCAAAACACCCCAAAACACAGCCCAAAACCACCTTGTCCTGCTTCTGCTATGGGATACAGGGTCAGAGCCTCAAAACAGACCCAAAACAGCCCCAAAACAGGCCAAAAAGAGACGAAAACCAGACCAAACCACACAAAGCAAACTCCAAAACAGGCCAAAACCACCCCAAAATCACCTTCTCCTGCTTCTCCTGAGGGATACAAAGAGCCCTGAAGAAGACTTAAAACAGGACAAAAACAACCCAAAAAACCCCCAAAACGACCCTAAGGTCACATTTTCCTCCTTCTCCTACAGGACACAGGGTCAGAACTCCAAAACAGCCCTAAAACAGGACAAAAAAAACCCAAAACCATTCAAAACCTCCCCTAAACCACCCTAAAACCACCCCAAAATCAACTTTTCCTGCGGGATACAGGGTCAGAGCCCCCAAACAGCCCCAAAACCGGACAAAAACAACCCAAACCCCCCCAAACACCCCAAAACCACCTTGTCCTCCTTCTCCTATAGCATACAGGGTCAGAACTCCAAAACAGCCTTAAAACAGGGCAAAACCAACCCAGCCCAAAATCACCTTGTCCTGCTTCTCCTGTGGGATACAGGGTCAGAGCCCCAAAAGAGACACAAAACTGCCCCAAAACACCTCAAAAACCACCCCAAACAACCTTGTCCTGCTTCTCCTATGGGTGGCACCCAGTGAGAACCCAAAACAGCCCCAAATCACCCCCCCCCCCCCCCAAAATGGTACCTTCTGGAGGTCGCTGTGGAGCTGCTTTAGCTGCTTTAGCCTGGCCTCAATGGGGAGCTGCGACACCATGTGGGGGTCCCAGCCCCACATACAAGGGGGACATGGGGGGGGGGTCTCCATATGGGGGGGGTCCCTGTACCTGATGGGGGGGGCGCCCCCCCGCGGCCTCTCCGGGGGGGTGTCAGGGCTCAGCACTGGCTCCATGAGGGAGAGCAGGGACACGGCCCTTTGCACTGGGGGGGTGGCACGTCAGCACCCCAAAACCAGCCCAAAACAACCAAAATACCACAAAACCAGCCCAAAACAACCAAAATACCCCAAAACCAGCCCAAAACATCCCAAAACCAGCTCAAAACACCCCAAAACATCCCAAAACCAGCCCAAAACACCCCAAAACACTCTGAAACACCCCCAAACCAGCCTAAAATATTCGCAAAACAGCCCCAAACACCCCAAACCTCCCGAAACACCCACAAAGCAGACTCAAACACCCCAAACAGCCCTGAAACAGCTCAAAGCACCCCAAAACCAGCCCAAACCCCCTCCACAACAGTTTAACACCCCAAAAACATCCTGAAACAACCCCAAAACTCCATGGTACCCCAATCAACCACGGGCATCTCCATCCCTACACTGCTGGCACCCCTAAATGACCCCAAACCCCATCTTTCTTGAGCCCCATAAGGAAGGGTCCCCACACCCAGCATGCTCCAAGCTTTCCCCTTCGCTAGCCCCTGTTTGGAGGGTGTTTGGGATTGTTTGAGGGTGTTTTGGGGGTGTTAAACTGTTGTGGAGGGGGTTTTGGGTGTTTTGAGCTGTTTCAGAGGTGTTTTGGGTGGTTCTAGGAGAAGCAGGGTGGTGTTTTGGGTTTGGGTGTTTTGGGGTGCTTTTTTAGGGATGCTGTTTGGAAGTGGTTTTGGGGTGTTTTTGGCCCTAGCAGTTTTGGGGTGTTTTGGGCTGGTTTGGGCTGGTTTTGGGTATTTTGGTTGTTTTGGTCTGGTTTTTATGTGGGGGTGGGACCTTTTTGGGTCTTTTTTTGGGGCCCACCCCCCCAAGGAGAAGCAGGACAAGGGTTTTGGGGTCACCCCCCCCCCCCCATCAGGTTTTGGGGGGACCTCCCCTGTTTTGGAGACCCCCCCCCCCCTGTTTTGTATGTGGGGTGGGACCCCCACATCTAGGAGAAGCAGGACAAGGTGGGGACACCCCAGGGCCCCTCCCCATTGCCCTGTTTTGCCCCCTTTTTTGGCCCCCCCCCCCCCAGCCTTGGACCTACCCCAGAAGGTGAGGCCAGGCTAAAGCAGCTCCACAGCGACCTCCAGAAGGTACCATTTTGGGGTGGTTTTGGGGTGTTTTGGGGCTGTTCTGNCTCACTGGGTGCCACCCATAGGAGCAGCAGGGCAAGGTGGTTTGGGGTGGTTTTGAGGTGTTTTGGGGGTGTTTTGGGGTGTTTTTTGAAGTGTTATTGCCTCTTTTGGGGCTGTTTTGGGGCTCTGACCCTGTATCCCATAGGAGAAGCAGGACAATGTGGTGGTTTTGGGGGTGGTTTTGGGGCTCTGTTTTAGGAGAAGCAGGGGTGGTTTTGGGGTGTTTTGTGTTGTTTTTGGCCTGTTTTGGGTCTGTTTTGGGGCTCTGACCCTGTATCCCACAGGAGAAGCAGGACAAGGTGGTTTTGGGGTGGTTTTGTCCTATTTTTGTCATGTTTTGTGTCTTTTTTGAGGCTCTGACCCTGTATCCCACAGGAGAAGCAGGAGAAGATGGTTTTGGGGCTTTTTTGTTCTGTTTTAGGTCTGTTTTGGGGCCCTGACACTGTATCTCATAGCAGAAGGAGGACAAGGAGGT
>NW_026913727.1:0-10677 GCF_034315485.1 Pezoporus occidentalis
GCCCTCAACACCTGCAGTACCGCAAATAGGCCACGGGATGGCAGCGCAGTCTTACGCTACGCGGAAGAGGCAGTGGGGGAGCAGCAGACGCTCCCCAGCGCAGTTCACACTTCCCCGCTGAGTGCAACTGCTTTACCGGGAACACGGCTGACGCTCCTCTGCCCTGTTCCCACACTCAGTCCTTGTTTCACCAGTCGTTGCCTCTATACCAAAGACAAGGCCCGTGGCTGTTCTGGCCCTGTCTTGGCTTAAAGCTCTCCAGACTGCCTGCATCCCATGCAGTCTGCAAGTTCCACAGCGTAGACACAGGGCTAAGCTAACAGCCCTCTTTTCCATTATTGTTCCCATTATTTCCCATTCCCTGAACTGTCCAGGAAGGCAAAGCCACTCTGCAGACAGCCAGGAGCTGGGATCCTTGGGCAAGGATCCCAAACCCACACCAATTTCACACGTAACTCCTGGGATGAGCACATTCAGGTCACTTCCTCCTCACTCTGAGAATACCCTCCTCTCCCTTCCCACCCATGTTCCCCACAGACAACAAGGAGGCTTTTTTTAGAAGAAAATTATTTCTTTTTTTAAAACTGAACTTTTTTCAGCCCTTTATCCTCAGGGTTTTCTGTTTTACAAAGATAAAAGCATTACCTGAACAACTTCTGCCTGTATAGGATTTGCTATATTTGTGTGTGCACGTGCATGTATTTATACACTTAAAAACAGTCCTGCAAACTTGTGCCACTCATAGCAGCCCATCCTGCTTCACAGCAGGGAAGGCAGCTCCTCCCATAAACAGCAAACAAGAGGAATGCACTGAACCTCATCCATTGTGGCTCTGGAGGGAATCCCACCAGCTCCAGCTGGGAGGCTTTGACTTGAGTGCAAACACTGCTTTACAGTATTTCTAGACGCTGGCTGGATTAGACAGTGTGATACTAGGACAATGTCTCACACTCACCTGTGCCTGGCCTTTCTCCAAGGACACCAAACAGTCCTTTAGCAGGTGGCAAGCAATCCTCACGATGCAGCTGAACTGTGACCTTCTAACTCAATTAGATACCTATGGGCAGAAATTGAGACAAGAGAGCAAGGCAAGAAGATGGCTTTCTGAGAGAGGTGGCCACAGTAACAGCCTGTCTGTCCTGAGCAGTGTTTCTGCACATCACCAAACAAGCAGCCCTCAGAGGAGATGCTTCTTGGCTCTGCCTGAGAGTTCCTGTCCTTGAGGAAAGACACTAATACAAACTGGTCGAGACAAGTTAGAGGCAGAGGTCCAGGCTGGGTGACTTCTAGTCATAGGCATCATCATCAAAGTAGGAGTCACAATCAAGGTTATCCGATTCATCACCGAACAGAAAGTTGTCTTCATCAAGGTCATCATCGTCATCATAGTCTTCCTCATCTTCATACTCCTCGTATTCAACCTCTTTGTCACCTTCATCTTTGTTGGAATCATCACACAAGATGGTACATTTTGGCCTGTTGAGGAGAACAGCATCAGACCAGAGCCCCAGCTGAGAAGAACAGGATCAGACCAGAGCAACCACAGTGCAGCCCCTACACCACCCTCACCTTCCCTACTATAAGACCTCAGCATCCCCATCCAAAGCCTTGCTTCAGGCACACAGCAGCCACACACATGCACCTATAAGGTGGTGATTAAATGGCCTTCTCCACGTATGCAGAACAGGACTGTGTCCCAGAGCCACCTGTGACTGGGCCAACAAGCTTCCGTCTGCCACCAGAGCTCTGGTGTCTCAGCCCAAGGAGACCAGAAACCCAGCTCTGAAACAGAGTGTCTTGAGTCAGCTGTCACACGTTCTTTCTTGCAACACTCAGAACCCTGCTCAGCTCCTGGAAACACAGCAGCTGTCAGAGGGGATTGGTCACACTGGGATGGCAGATGCCAGTTGTGTTTCTTGGTTTAAACAGCATGTGGTACAGGAATGGATTTTGTTTCAAACTCACCGCCTTCCAACCTTAACACTTGCCCATTCAGTGCTCTAGGACAGGCAACCAACCATCCATTTCACCTCTCAACACACTGTTTTACAGCTGTGTCACTTCTCCATTCCCTTACATCTCCCCCCACAGATGTTCTGTTCTTGGTTTTCTCATCTGGACACCTCCTAGATCTCTGATACACTCCTGAAGAAAAAGCATGACTCTACACAAAAACCCAAGAAAGTCCAGGGAGAGCAACTTTGCACCTCTCCTTGTTACCCCACTAAGAAAACTCACCCTACACAGGCAGGGGCTGAAGTAGGCACATTTGAGAGTTTCACCTTTCTCTGACCAGGATCTGATGAAGTCTGGAGCCCAACATGGAAATCCTGCTAGCACAGAAGAACAGACACAAAAGAGACAATATGCGATTTGGAGTGTATTTTGTGCTGCAGAGCCCTTTCCTACATACACACAGCACTGACAGTCCATGCCCTCAGCTGACCAAGCCCCTTCCTAGGTTTACCCAAGACCAAGCAAAACCAGAGCACAAGCCACTGAAGAGGATGTGGACTTCACCTGTGTGGAATGCCACAGAATTGCAAAGAGTCGCTCCTTGATCTGGTGTACCAACTCCAAACCAGTCTTGAAATGCTCTGCTTTCAGGAGCTGAAGAGAAGAGGCCAGGTCCTGGTACTGCAGCAAGGTTTCCTCTGCAATTCAAGGCCAACAAAGTCATGCTGCTTCCCACACTCTTAAGCAGAGACAGCATCCCTTGGCTCTGATTATAAGCCTGTCACAGCTCCTTAGGAATACTGTACGCATACAGTGTATGCTGTCACTCTAACACAGAACTGCCATGTAGCTGAGAATGCTAGCCTCTACTGCTGAGAGACTGTGGGACTTACCCAGAAGGATCTGCAGAGCATTAGTGTGCAGCTCTAGGCTCTCAGTCTGCTCTTTCACAACATCCATGCTCTCAGTGTCCTGGTTGTAGTAGCTGTACACACAGGAGTAGGCCAGCACCTGGAGCAGTACAGATCATGCTGTAAGCTTGATGATAAGCTTCAGAGTGGGCAAAAAGAAAGTAGCATCAAACCCTCCCAGACTTCATTACATATCAGTGGCTGATAGAAGCCTGGCAGCACTTCTGGTCTGTGGCAATAGCCCAATGAACCATTATGCCAAGTGACAGCAATGCCAGGCTACCTAGAGCTCCTGGTAGGATTGGAAATGAATGTGTAATTATTTTGTACTGAAGTCTAAAATAACTGATTGCTCCCACCTGCAAACCATCACAAGAACGCAGACTGTAAATGCCTAACAAGTGTGACTGACCAGCAGGCAGAGTCAAAACAACAAGCACACAGAATGTACACATTGCTGGGCAGCCCATGTTGAACTCAAGCGCCACTGAACTGAGAGAACTGAGGCCAAAGGAAAGCAGGCATGGTGCAAGGTTCATTTCAACAAGTGGCAAACTCTTACTATGAATGAATGACCTCTAAAACCATCCAGGCACTCAGCAGGAAACAAGACCACTGTTTCCATTTAAAGAAATGGGCCAGAAAAGCCAGCATCAGCAAGCAACATTGATCTGTATCCTGGCAAATACAGGAACTACCATACTGAAAACACAAAATAGGGTCAGACACCCTTGTTACACATGCATCTCTCAAAATCAAATCTGCCTGCACAAGCAAGGTATATATTGCAAAGGCAGTATCACAAAGGCAATTCCCACCTCCTTCCTATTTTCAGGGCATAGAAGACAGTGCAGGCCTATGCTGCCACGGGCATACTGCACGCATCCAGTGGCTGCACTGCAAATCCTTCATAATGTGGCTATCGGGGCATGCAATAGGTAGCTCAGTGCTCCCAAAACACCTATGGCTCATGGAATTAAGTTAAGAAAGGAAAATACTAACATGAGCATCAAGAGGGACTTCTTAACTGTAACATAGCATCAAGTACCACCACCGGGGCATTTCAAATTGGAACTGTCCAAGCCAATATGTGAAAACCCTAAATATGGACCCTTGTGTCAATTTCATGGTGTCAGCATGAGCTAAGCTCCAAATCCTATGACCTGACTGTGACAAACACTGCAGATAGCCCAACTCAGAGAGCAGGGAAAGGCAGACATGAGCTCTTCCCTGTCCTGATGCTATTCCTCCCCTCACGCTTTTTCTGTCTCCCCTTGTTGAGCAGAACAAGGTTGGCATCTCCTCACTTTAAAAAAGGCATAAAATACATCAGTAGAATTAGACCTAAGCCTCAGCAACCCTGTTATCCAGCCTTACCTTCCGTGCCTGTTCTAGCACTTTGCAGGCATCAAGAACAAAGGTCAAAGTCCTAATTTTTGGCATCCCTCTGACAGAAAAAATGCTATTCCTCAGATTCATGGCAAATTCCTGCAATAACCAAAGGAGGGGAAAAAAAGTCAATGTCCAGCTCCACAAGACTGAAAAATAGCACCTTCCACACACGTAATCGCCAAGCATCCTGAAGTGCTATCCCAGAAGATGCAGGCAGCAGGACAGCATTTACTGCCTCCATCTATGACATCTCTACTGTGCTGTCACTTCAGCCTTTCACAGTATCTCAGCTCGGGCCAGAGCCTTCAGTTGCCATTGCTTCAAAGCACTGCATCAGTTTGAGCACACCACCACCACAAATTAGGTGTTCCAAGCCCACAACAGACTTGGCAGAAGAAAGCAGGCCAAGAACCACCCCTTATGTCAGAGCAAAAAAATGGCTAGGTATTCCCACCTGGATCTGAAGCCTGCTTCTCAGCTTCAGGTAATGTATATTGAGATACAACAGAAACTACGCTGCTCAACAGGGCTAAGGCAAAAGAGTCAATGTCTGCCAAGGAAGGAGGAGGCCTTACCCTTGCATGATGATGAAAAGTGCATCTCTCATTGTAATCCTGAAAACGCTTCTCCTGCCAAGCTGCTTTACTCACCTGAAAGGAAAGGTACAAGTAACCTGTAGCAATTTCCCTCAAGTACCAGGGTTGCCTGGAAATGACTACCACACATACAGACTTTGACAACACTATTAATATTACTGGCAACTCCACAAAGTCCAGAGTAAAGGGCACAAGTGGAGATCCTCACCCATCCATCTGAGAGGCCAGGTGCATCTGAACACAAGCATGAGCCAAGTGGATACAGCAAACCACTCACCATAGCAGAGCAGTTGTAATAATCCTTATGAGTCGGCTTCCAGGGCTTGAGGCAACGCCAGCAGAAGCCATGATTACACTTTGCACACGTCATACTGCACGGTAGGAAAAAGAACAATGGGAATCACTCAGTCCTAACAGCCACTTGCACAGTTTCTCCCACTGCTCCCCTACATCACAGGGGTGGAGTATGCAACCCAGTCATTCCCATTCACTTAGTACTCGTATCACTAATTCATTTCCTTGCAGGTGTTTTTAAAGCCTTTTTTGGAAGAAGGTGATACTTAAAAACTAGTCATTGTCTGTCCAAAAATGAGCTGGGTAAACTGGAAGCACGATCTCACACTACAAACTTACCAAGTACTTGAAGGGTGAACTAAGCATTCCACAGTTGGAAGCAAGATGCACATGAGCACCTCGCCTCTTCCCTCAGTAACGCAGCACTCAGCAGTGCAGAAAGGCACTGCACAGCCCCAAGGCCACACAAAACATGTGAGGACAAGTCACAACTGGGCACTAAGTACTGTGCCAGTGCAAGAAACACATGGCAACTCCTAAGTGCTAGCTTCAAGGCTGGACGTCACTTCCCTGTCATGTAACAAGCTGCCAGAGATACAAGCCAATTCAAAAGAGGCAGTTAAAAGAAAACTGTTTAAGGTTATGGGAATAGGTGAGTATGAAAGAAAAAACTGGTTCTGAGCTATCCACTCCTCTAACCTGCACCTCTGTGTGTCTGCAGCAGCTTCTGAGAGCAGACAAGGGTGTGCTATAAAAAAATTACTGCAAAATGAGTTTTGGTTCTACTCCAGAGCTATCAATGGATTTAACTCTGAATGCCAGGGAACATTTTGCTTTTCACAGGAATTAAAAGCAATCACTCATTCTTCTAAAGCTATAAAAAAGACCCGCTACAACTCTTACTCGACAACCCAGGAAAAAACAGAAAGCAAGCACAATGAACCTAACTGTATGTCTTTGTCCTCTCGTGTCTCCATTAGCAAACAAAAATTGATACTCACTGCAGGCAGCCTTCGTTTTTCTCTATCTGAGCCTGGCAGCTTGGGCAGTGCTTTGAAATGAGCTTAGCCAGATGTTTGCTTTGGGCTTCACTTGTCATTCCCTCATAGTACCCATCATCATCCACCCACTGAGACATGTGGCTGCAGCTTGCAGGATAATGGGCCTGAAAAAGACAGACAGTCAACCACACTGAAGCAGAAGGGTGTGTGCCAAACCCAAAACAGTATTGCCCCTGACTCAGCTCAGCCTCACCTCTGGGAAGTTGCAGTTGAAGCAGGATATCCAGGAGCACTTGGAACAGGCTGCCCCATAGCCAAATCCATCCTTAAGTAGGATCTGATCGCAACCCTGAGGGTTGGTGCACCATGTCAGGTTGGAGCAACACTCAACATAACCTCTGAGGAGGGCTTTTTCATACTGTAATAAGAAGCAAGTAAGGAGATTTAAGGCAGAGAAGCTGCATGGTTAGGCCTTACAACTGGGGTCTGCTGCCTCCGGGCTCTACAGCTGACTGAAAAACTGCTCACAACAAAACAGCACTAAGTTAGTTTACTCTTTTATTCCCTTTGTGTAAATTCTCCACCCTTCGTGTCATAACTGGAGGCTGTTTTGTTCCACAGAATAGCTGAGGCTGGAAAGCACTTCTGGAGATTAAAAAATGAGTCCAACTCCTCCAGCTCAAAGCAGGGCTACTCAGAACCGTGTCCAGCTGGGTTTTGAACATACCCAAGGATAGAGACTACAGGCCTCTCTGCCCAAACTCTTCCAACATCCCATTAACCCTTCCTATTGAGAAGGAAGTTTTCTTATGTTTAGACAGAATTCCTTGTATTTAAATTAGTCCACAAAGCCTCTTATCCTTTCATTGGATATCACCAAGAAGAATGTGGCTCCTTAATCCCATTTGTGTATTTACACACGCTGGAAAGAGCCACCCTTAAGCCTTCTCTTCTCCAGGCTAAACAAACCCAGCTCTCTCAGCTTTTCCTACAGGTATTCCAAAACCTAAATAATTTTTAGGGTCTTTTGCTGGATTTTCCCGCTACATCTGTCTTGTACTGGTGAGCCCAGAAATGGACACAGTACTCCAGATGTGATCTCACCAGCACTGGGTAGAGGGTAAGGATCTCCTTCCTCTACCTGCTCTTTTTAATTTCTCTGATTTTAAGTTCCTCAGCAGGCTTTTGCTTAGTTAAATGATGTGCAAAGGGGAAGGAGACTCGATTTGCCCACAACCTCCAGACATTACTGCAGAGGACAAGGCAAACTGGTTACCAGTAAGGGACTGTTCAGGTAGGGACCCAGGGATGCAACCATACTGCACATAGTTGCTTAGTTTGCTATGCTCAGTTGCTGCAGTGTAAGGACTGTACAAACATACACAAAGCTAGAGGAAGTTCAGAAGAAACTCTGTAGCCTTCATAGCCCTCCTGCAGATATTTCTGCATACCCAGAGAGCTGCTCTAAAGCTATGAGGCACAGAAAGGACAACACAGGTCAAAACAAGTACTAGAGAGAAAAGATGCAAGCCACAAGCACTGAAAGGCTCAGAGAGGCCTCTCATTCATTTTCGCTCTCATTTATTCTTTGTTATTCATTCTCTCTCTCAGGCAACCTGAACACGTTGGTGTGCAAAGCCCCAGATCCAGGTATTGAGCCTATGCATTCCCAGCAAAGAATCTATGGAGGCAGAACAGAAGACTACCTCTGACGAACAGACTCCCAAGGAACTTGAGGAAAACCGGGTGAAGAGAAAACCTCTTTCAGAAACATGGCAGGGTTTATGTTTTGTAGAAATATAAACATTAAAAGTTTTAACTCTAGTGTTCTTGTATTAGCAAGACGGCAGCCAGCAGGTGAGGGAAGGGATTTCTCACAGCTGTTTGGCACTGGTGACAAAATTGGATACTGGGAACAGTTTGGACCCCCATGTACAAGAAAGACATCAGCAGATTAGAGAAAATGTTGTCCTTAGGCCACCAAGACAGTCAGGGGCTGGAGCACAGGATGCATATGGG
Source organism: Pezoporus occidentalis (assembly GCF_034315485.1). NCBI lineage: Eukaryota > Metazoa > Chordata > Aves > Psittaciformes > Psittacidae > Pezoporus > Pezoporus occidentalis. Next base: position 8,170 of record NW_026913727.1, read on the forward strand.
GAAGCTGAGAGAGCTGGCTTTGTTCAGCATGGGGATAAGGGGGAACTTACCACTGTCAAGACCTACCCAAACTGTAAGATGCAGAGAAGACTGAATCTGATGCAGTATGTTTTAGTATCAGCAATAACCTGGCTATTTTGGCCACAGGGCTGGACCACAGATTTCCACACATTATGGCAACCTAAATCATTCTATGACTGCATGTGTGACTCTGCAGGAGACATGAATGCTCCAGCAATACCGCTTACTGAGCAAAGAGGGAAACAGAAAACATGTCAGTTTGAGCATCAGAGCAATCTGTTAAAATCATCTGCAATAATAGATTTTTTATAAAATAGCCAAAGCAACAGGATATCCAGTCCTGCTCTCAGATAGGTGTGACAACAGAATTTGCAAAGCCAGTCAGAACTAGCTGCCCAGATACATTCTCTATATGCTAATTTTCCAAGCACTTCTTATAGAAAACAAGATACCTAAGATACATGGAAGGAAATGCTCTTCTGTAGCCCTGATCATTATGGTTGCCAGTTTGCAAGCTTAAAGAAAAACTGTAAGATAGAGCAGTCTTTGTGACTACTGCTCATTTCTCTGTACGACTGCTCATACAGGATCATAATGACAGTAATGAGCTGGAAGAGGAGGAGAATATTTCTGGAGAAGGAATTGCTGGTATAGACCTGTTAAACAACAGAGCAGTAGAAAACAGATGAGACACCCGTTCTGTCCAGAACAGAAATAGTCTGTCATGCAACAGCAACAGCTCTGTCATTAGATGGTGAGGTCATTCAGCTCTAACAACTAAAACCTGAAAGAATATGGAGGAAAAAATAGCTTCTGCCTCAGACCAAGTAGCTCCTGCTGCCCCGTGCTGAATGAGGACTAAGGTAAGCACAGTGCAGGAAACCCAGTTTACAGTAATCTGTAAACCCACACAAACTTAAAGAGTGGAGATTACATCTGATGTGGTAACTACTGTCATCTTCATAAAAACCTGAGGTGCTCAAAGCCAGAGACTGTTGGAACAGAGAGAACACAGGGGCCATTGTTGCAGCAATAAAATGAAATTGCTCAAACGTTTTCTCTTCATTTGTCCTAGATTTAACAACTGCTTCTAGCACACCAGCAGAGGATACCTGACATGAACTGCGACCATAGCTCTCACCTGGTCCTTAACTAATGATGTACTGAAATGTTTTTTGCCGGAGGTATGTTTAGAGGAAATACCACTGGGCTCTTCTGCTGATGTTATGCTTTCCTGAACAGCTGGCAATGCCCGTGATCAGAGACAACTGACACTACTGGGCAGAAATCTGGTCTGCCTCACTGCCAGTCTTAGTAACAGGAAGGGGAAAAGCAGCAGCAAGATTATCTGTTTGTGCTCACAAAACCAAAACAGCTTTGACACCAAGTAACCTACTGTACCTTGGCTATAATCTCCTCTGAGGAAACGATGGAGCAAATGAAAGCTGCAGTTGGCTGTGCATGGCAATCGGATATGGGACAGGTGCAGTTGACAACCATATTCTGCTCAATGCGAGTTGTGAGATACTCACTCCAACAGGGCTGTAAAGGCAGAAGATGAGAAACTAAAGAGGAGCTGCACCACCTGGGCTGTGTGGCCCTGAAGCCCACCCCCCTCCAGCAGACAGTGCACAAAACCAGCACAAACTATGCATTAGTACCCAAAACCACCAGACTGGTAACAGACTAAGCCACAGTTGAAGGATTACCACTAAAGGGAGTTAAAAAAAGAGAACATATGAACTCCGGGAAAACGATGCGGTAACAGCTTCAGACAAAGCACAGCTGCTCTAACTAAGCAGCAGGATATTCCCTACCCAGCTACAGAGGCCAAAGACTTGAGGAACTTCACCTTGCAACAGTAGTGCATGCAGCAGAGGGTTGGTGGCTTTTCAGTGGGACACAGCTGGTTCACACAGACTGGACAGTGGGTCCCTGGGCTTGGAGGGGGCTGAGCATCCTGCACTTGCAGCCCCGAGGAGATAAGCAGGGTCTCGCGGTTTTCCATGTAACGCTGGATCAGGAAATCCACATTCCACCTGCAGTGCATGAGGAGGTGCCGAGCAACATCATCTGGGATGCTCAGAGCATCCTGGACCTGTTGTACTGTCTGGTTCATGAGCAGCTTCGCTTCCTCCGGACTAAGTGTGTGCCCCCTTGGCACCTGCAGCATTGCCATAAGAAACTCCTCCGAACTGCCAATGCTAGGCTTCAACCTGACATAGAGAAATGTGTCACAACCATACAAGGTGGAGATGCACACTCCCTGCACACCTGGTGACATGCATCCCTACCAATGCAGGTGGTCTAAGCTGTCCTCATCTGGAGATGACTTCAGTGGCCTGCTCTGGAAAACCATCTGTGCCTGGCCCCCAGGAGGGGTTGTAGGTTCAGTAGAGATGTATTCCAAGACATGAGGCCTCTCCTCCTGGCGTCGCAGGTATCCCTGGTTCAGCAGGTGCAGGACACAGGACAGCACATCCACGC
>NW_026913729.1:0-7952 GCF_034315485.1 Pezoporus occidentalis
AGAGGCCCTTCACTAGCTTTCCCTGCTGGTTCTTCTGCTGTGGGAGCAGATGCCACTGTTCATTCTGTGCTGACTGTGCTGCTGCGCAGCAGAGAGCAGGCTCTGAACTGATTCCTTTCAAATGCTTTTCCTGTATGAAAGGGAGCAGTGAAAGCAACGATGGATGAACCAATGTAAAGGTGATTGTGTGCTGAACAGGTCCAGCACAAGCTTTCAATCCTGTCTCTTCTGCTGTGGGAGCAGAAGCCAAACGTTCGTGCTGTACTCACTGTGCTGCCTGCAGCTGAGAGAGACCAGCTGAGAATTTGGATTCAAATGGAGTTTTAGGTATGAAACCGAGGAGAGACTGCAATGATGGTGACACCGTTGCAAAGCAGCCTGTGTGCTGAAGAGCCCCAGCACTAGCTTTCCCTGCTGGTTCTTCTGCTGTGGGAGCAGATGCCACTGTTCATTCTGCGCTGACTGTGTTGCTGCCAGCAGAGAGCAGGCTCTGAACTGATTCCATTCAAATGCTTTTCCTGTATGAAAGGGAGCAGTGAAAGCAACGATGGATGCACCAATGTAAAGGTGATTGTGTGCTGAACAGGTCCAGCACCAGCTTTCAATCCTGGCTCTTCTGCTGTGGGAGGAGAAGCCAAACGTTCGTGCTGTACTCACTGTGCTGCCTGCAGCTGAGAGCGACCAGCTGAGAATTTGGATTCAAATGGACATTTAGGTATGAAACCGAGGAGAGACTGCAATGATGGTGACACCGTTGCAAAGCAGCCTGTGTGCTGAAGAGGCCCAGCACTAGCTTTCCCTGCTGGTTCTTCTGCTGTGGGAGCAGATGCCACTGTTCATTCTGTGCTGACTGTGTTGCTGCCAGCAGAGAGCAGGCTCTGAACTGATTCCATTCAAATGCTTTTCCTGTATGAAAGGGAGCAGTGAAAGCAACGATGGATGCACCAATGTAAAGGTGATTGTGTGCTGAACAGGTCCAGCACAAGCTTTCAATCCTGGCTCTTCTGCTGTGGGAGCAGAAGCCAAACGTTCCTGCTGTACTCACTGTGCTGCTGGGCAGCTGAAAGCGACCAGCTGAGAATTTGGATTCAAATGGAGTTTTAGGTATGAAACCGAGGAGAGACTGCAATGATGGTGACACCGTTGCAAAGCAGCCTGTGTGCTGAAGAGGCCCAGCACTAGCTTTCCCTGCTGGTTCTTCTGCTGTGGGAGCAGATGCCACTGTTCTTTCTGTGCTGACTGTGTTGCTGCCAGCAGAGAGCAGGCTCTGAACTGATTCCATTCAAATGCTTTTCCTGTATGAAAGGGCGCAGTGAAAGCAACGATGGATGCACCAATGTAAAGGTGATTGTGTGCTGAACAGGTCCAGCACAAGCTTTCAATCCTGGCTCTTCTGCTGTGGGAGCAGAAGCCAAACGTTCGTGCTGTACTCACTGTGCTGCCTGCAGCTGAGAGAGACCAGCTGAGAATTTGGATTCAAATGGACTTTTAGGTATGAAACCGAGGAGAGACTGCAATGATGGTGACACCGTTGCAAAGCAGCCTGTGTGCTGAAGAGGCCCAGCACTAGCTTTCCCTGCTGGTTCTTCTGCTGTGGGAGCAGATGCCACTGTTCATTCTGCGCTGACTGTGTTGCTGCCAGCAGAGAGCAGGCTCTGAACTGATTCCATTCAAATGCTTTTCCTGTATGAAAGGGAGCAGTGAAAGCAACGATGGATGCACCAATGTAAAGGTGATTGTGTGCTGAACAGGTCCAGCACAAGCTTTCAATCCTGGCTCTTCTGCTGTGGGAGCAGAAGCCAAACGTTCGTGCTGTACTCACTGTGCTGCCTGCAGCTGAAAGCGACCAGCTGAGAATTTGGATTCAAATGGAGTTTTAGGTATGAAACCGAGGAGAGACTGCAATGATGGTGACACCGTTGCAAAGCAGCCTGTGTGCTGAAGAGGCCCAGCACTAGCTTTCCCTGCTGGTTCTTCTGCTGTGGGAGCAGATGCCACTGTTCATTCTGTGCTGACTGTGTTGCTGCGCAGCAGAGAGCAGGCTCTGAACTGATTCCATTCAAATGCTTTTCCTGTATGAAAGGGAGCAGTGAAAGCAACGATGGATGCACCAATGTAAAGGTGATTGTGTGCTGAACAGGTCCAGCACAAGCTTTCAATCCTGGCTCTTCTGCTGTGGGAGCAGAAGCCAAACGTTCGTGCTGTACTCACTGTGCTGCCTGCAGCTGAGAGAGACCAGCTGAGAATTTGGATTCAAATGGAGTTTTAGGTATGAAACCGAGGAGAGACTGCAATGATGGTGACACCGTTGCAAAGCAGCCTGTGTGCTGAAGAGGCCCAGCACTAGCTTTCCCTGCTGGTTCTTCTGCTGTGGGAGCAGATGCCACTGTTCATTCTGTGCTGACTGTGTTGCTGCCAGCAGAGAGCAGGCTCTGAACTGATTCCATTCAAATGCTTTTCCTGTATGAAAGGGAGCAGTGAAAGCAACGATGGATGCACCAATGTAAAGGTGATTGTGTGCTGAACAGGTCCAGCACAAGCTTTCAATCCTGGCTCTTCTGCTGTGGGAGCAGAAGCCAAACGTTCGTGCTGTACTCACTGTGCTGCCTGCAGCTGAGAGAGACCAGCTGAGAATTTGGATTCAAATGGAGTTTTAGGTATGAAACCGAGGAGAGACTGCAATGATGGTGACACCGTTGCAAAGCAGCCTGTGTGCTGAAGAGGCCCAGCACTAGCTTTCCCTGCTGGTTCTTCTGCTGTGGGAGCAGATGCCACTGTTCATTCTGTGCTGACTGTGTTGCTGCCAGCAGAGAGCAGGCTCTGAACTGATTCCATTCAAATGCTTTTCCTGTATGAAAGGGAGCAGTGAAAGCAACGATGGATGCACCAATGTAAAGGTGATTGTGTGCTGAACAGGTCCAGCACAAGCTTTCAATCCTGGCTCTTCTGCTGTGGGAGCAGAAGCCAAACGTTCGTGCTGTACTCACTGTGCTGCCTGCAGCTGAGAGAGACCAGCTGAGAATTTGGATTCAAATGGAGTTTTAGGTATGAAACCGAGGAGAGACTGCAATGATGGTGACACCGTTGCAAAGCAGCCTGTGTGCTGAAGAGCCCCAGCACTAGCTTTCCCTGCTGGTTCTTCTGCTGTGGGAGCAGATGCCACTGTTCATTCTGCGCTGACTGTGTTGCTGCCAGCAGAGAGCAGGCTCTGAACTGATTCCATTCAAATGCTTTTCCTGTATGAAAGGGAGCAGTGAAAGCAACGATGGATGCACCAATGTAAAGGTGATTGTGTGCTGAACAGGTCCAGCACAAGCTTTCAATCCTGGCTCTTCTGCTGTGGGAGCAGAAGCCAAACGTTCGTGCTGTACTCACTGTGCTGCCTGCAGCTGAGAGCGACCAGCTGAGAATTTGGATTCAAATGGACTTTTAGGTATGAAACCGAGGAGAGACTGCAATGATGGTGACACCGTTGCAAAGCAGCCTGTGTGCTGAAGAGGCCCAGCACTAGCTTTCCCTGCTGGTTCTTCTGCTGTGGGAGCAGATGCCACTGTTCATTCTGTGCTGACTGTGTTGCTGCGCAGCAGAGAGCAGGCTCTGAACTGATTCCATTCAAATGCTTTTCCTGTATGAAAGGGAGCAGTGAAAGCAACGATGGATGCACCAATGTAAAGGTGATTGTGTGCTGAACAGGTCCAGCACAAGCTTTCAATCCTGGCTCTTCTGCTGTGGGAGCAGAAGCCAAACGTTCGTGCTGTACTCACTGTGCTGCCTGCAGCTGAGAGAGACCAGCTGAGAATTTGGATTCAAATGGACATTTAGGTATGAAACCGAGGAGAGACTGCAATGATGGTGACACCGTTGCAAAGCAGCCTGTGTGCTGAAGAGCCCCAGCACTAGCTTTCCCTGCTGGTTCTTCTGCTGTGGGAGCAGATGCCACTGTTCATTCTGCGCTGACTGTGTTGCTGCCAGCAGAGAGCAGGCTCTGAACTGATTCCATTCAAATGCTTTTCCTGTATGAAAGGGAGCAGTGAAAGCAACGATGGATGCACCAATGTAAAGGTGATTGTGTGCTGAACAGGTCCAGCACAAGCTTTCAATCCTGGCTCTTCTGCTGTGGGAGCAGAAGCCAAACGTTCGTGCTGTACTCACTGTGCTGCTGGGCAGCTGAGAGCGACCAGCTGAGAATTTGGATTCAAATGGACTTTTAGGTATGAAACCGAGGAGAGACTGCAATGATGGTGACACCGTTGCAAAGCAGCCTGTGTGCTGAAGAGGCCCAGCACTAGCTTTCCCTGCTGGTTCTTCTGCTGTGGGAGCAGATGCCACTGTTCATTCTGCGCTGACTGTGTTGCTGCCAGCAGAGAGCAGGCTCTGAACTGATTCCATTCAAATGCTTTTCCTGTATGAAAGGGAGCAGTGAAAGCAACGATGGATGCACCAATGTAAAGGTGATTGTGTGCTGAACAGGTCCAGCACAAGCTTTCAATCCTGGCTCTTGCTGTGGGAGCAGAAGCCAAACGTTCCTGCTGTACTCACTGTGCTGCCTGCAGCTGAGAGAGACCAGCTGAGAATTTGGATTCAAATGGACTTTTAGGTATGAAACCGAGGAGAGACTGCAATGATGGTGACACCGTTGCAAAGCAGCCTGTGTGCTGAAGAGGCCCAGCACTAGCTTTCCCTGCTGGTTCTTCTGCTGTGGGAGCAGATGCCACTGTTCATTCTGCGCTGACTGTGTTGCTGTGTAGCAGAGAGCAGGCTCTGAACTGATTCCATTCAAATGCTTTTCCTGTATGAAAGGGAGCAGTGAAAGCAACGATGGATGCACCAATGTAAAGGTGATTGTGTGCTGAACAGGTCCAGCACAAGCTTTCAATCCTGGCTCTTCTGCTGTGGGAGCAGAATCCAAACGTTCGTGCTGTACTCACTGTGCTGCCTGCAGCTGAGAGCGACCAGCTGAGAATTTGGATTCAAATGGAGTTTTAGGTATGAAACCGAGGAGAGACTGCAATGATGGTGACACCGTTGCAAAGCAGCCTGTGTGCTGAAGAGGCCCAGCACTAGCTTTCCCTGCTGGTTCTTCTGCTGTGGGAGCAGATGCCACTGTTCATTCTGCGCTGTGTTGCTGCCAGCAGAGAGCAGGCTCTGAACTGATTCCATTCAAATGCTTTTCCTGTATGAAAGGGAGCAGTGAAAGCAACGATGGATGCACCAATGTAAAGGTGATTGTGTGCTGAACAGGTCCAGCACAAGCTGTCAATCCTGGCTCTTCTGCTGTGGGAGCAGAAGCCAAACGTTCGTGCTGTACTCACTGTGCTGCCTGCAGCTGAGAGCGACCAGCTGAGAATTTGGATTCAAATGGACTTTTGGGTATGAAACCGAGGAGAGACTGCAATGATGGTGACACCGTTGCAAAGCAGCCTGTGTGCTGAAGAGGCCCAGCACTAGCTTTCCCTGCTGGTTCTTCTGCTGTGGGAGCAGATGCCACTGTTCATTCTGTGCTGTGTTGCTACGCAGCAGAGAGCAGGCTCTGAACTGATTCCATTCAAATGCTTTTCCTGTATGAAAGGGAGCAGTGAAAGCAACGATGGATGCACCAATGTAAAGGTGATTGTGTGCTGAACAGGTCCAGCAACAGCTTTCCCTCCTGGCTCTTCTGCTGTGGGAGCAGAGGCCAAACGTTCGTGCTGTACTCACTGTGCTGCCTGCAGCTGAGAGAGACCAGCTGAGAATTTGGATTCAAATGGAGTTTTAGGTATGAAACCGAGGAGAGACTGCAATGATGGTGACACCGTTGCAAAGCAGCCTGTGTGCTGAAGAGGCCCAGCACTAGCTTTCCCTGCTGGTTCTTCTGCTGTGGGAGCAGATGCCACTGTTCATTCTGTGCTGACTGTGTTGCTGCCAGCAGAGAGCAGGCTCTGAACTGATTCCATTCAAATGCTTTTCCTGTATGAAAGGGAGCAGTGAAAGCAACGATGGATGCACCAATGTAAAGGTGATTGTGTGCTGAACAGGTCCAGCACAAGCTTTCAATCCTGGCTCTTCTGCTGTGGGAGCAGAAGCCAAACGTTCCTGCTGTGCTCACTGTGCTGCCTGCAGCTGAGAGAGACCAGCTGAGAATTTGGATTCAAATGGAGTTTTAGGTATGAAACCGAGGAGAGACTGCAATGATGGTGACACCGTTGCAAAGCAGCCTGTGTGCTGAAGAGCCCCAGCACTAGCTTTCCCTGCTGGTTCTTCTGCTGTGGGAGCAGATGCCACTGTTCATTCTGTGCTGACTGTGTTGCTGCGCAGCAGAGAGCAGGCTCTGAACTGATTCCATTCAAATGCTTTTCCTGTATGAAAGGGAGCAGTGAAAGCAACGATGGATGCACCAATGTAAAGGTGATTGTGTGCTGAACAGGTCCAGCACAAGCTTTCAATCCTGGCTCTTCTGCTGTGGGAGCAGAAGCCAAACGTTCGTGCTGTACTCACTGTGCTGCCTGCAGCTGAGAGACCAGCTGAGAATTTGGATTCAAATGGAGTTTTAGGTATGAAACCGAGGAGAGACTGCAATGATGGTGACACCGTTGCAAAGCAGCCTGTGTGCTGAAGAGGCCCAGCACTAGCTTTCCCTGCTGGTTCTTCTGCTGTGGGAGCAGATGCCACTGTTCATTCTGCGCTGACTGTGTTGCTGCCAGCAGAGAGCAGGCTCTGAACTGATTCCATTCAAATGCTTTTCCTGTATGAAAGGGAGCAGTGAAAGCAACGATGGATGCACCAATGTAAAGGTGATTGTGTGCTGAACAGGTCCAGCACAAGCTTTCAATCCTGGCTCTTCTGCTGTGGGAGCAGAAGCCAAACGTTCGTGCTGTACTCACTGTGCTGCCTGCAGCTGAGAGCGACCAGCTGAGAATTTGGATTCAAATGGACTTTTAGGTATGAAACCGAGGAGAGACTGCAATGATGGTGACACCGTTGCAAAGCAGCCTGTGTGCTGAAGAGGCCCAGCACTAGCTTTCCCTGCTGGTTCTTCTGCTGTGGGAGCAGATGCCACTGTTCATTCTGCGCTGACTGTGTTGCTGCCAGCAGAGAGCAGGCTCTGAACTGATTCCATTCAAATGCTTTTCCTGTATGAAAGGGAGCAGTGAAAGCAACGATGGATGCACCAATGTAAAGGTGATTGTGTGCTGAACAGGTCCAGCACAAGCTTTCAATCCTGGCTCTTCTGCTGTGGGAGCAGAATCCAAACGTTCGTGCTGTACTCACTGTGCTGCCTGCAGCTGAGAGAGACCAGCTGAGAATTTGGATTCAAATGGACTTTTAGGTATGAAACCGAGGAGAGACTGCAATGATGGTGACACCGTTGCAAAGCAGCCTGTGTGCTGAAGAGGCCCAGCACTAGCTTTCCCTGCTGGTTCTTCTGCTGTGGGAGCAGATGCCACTGTTCATTCTGCGCTGACTGTGTTGCTGCCAGCAGAGAGCAGGCTCTGAACTGATTCCATTCAAATGCTTTTCCTGTATGAAAGGGAGCAGTGAAAGCAACGATGGATGCACCAATGTAAAGGTGATTGTGTGCTGAACAGGTCCAGCACAAGCTTTCAATCCTGGCTCTTCTGCTGTGGGAGCAGAAGCCAAACGTTCGTGCTGTACTCACTGTGCTGCCTGCAGCTGAGAGAGACCAGCTGAGAATTTGGATTCAAATGGACTTTTAGGTATGAAACCGAGGAGAGACTGCAATGATGGTGACACCGTTGCAAAGCAGCCTGTGTGCTGAAGAGGCCCAGCACTAGCTTTCCCTGCTGGTTCTTCTGCTGTGGGAGCAGATGCCACTGTTCATTCTGAATGCTTTTCCTGTATGAAAGGGAGCAGTGAAAGCAACGATGGATGCACCAATGTAAAGGTGATTGTGTGCTGAACAGGTCCAGCACAAGCTTTCAATCCTGGCTCTTCTGCTGTGGGAGCAGAATCCA